>NW_024581093.1:10805453-10810453 GCF_017639235.1 Corvus kubaryi | reverse complement strand
CACCATATGGGTTTCAGTAATTATTTCTGAATTTCATCTGCATAAGTGATATTTCAGAAGGCCCTCTACACCCTGGGCTCACCTTTGGAAAAAACCGTAAGTGTCTGTATCCTGAACCCACAAACTGCAGCTACCTCACAAAAAGGCCTAATTATGTAACGAACTAAAAGCAGCCTAACTGAGCAATTCTGTCTCCTAAGCATCCTGTCTTCCGGATCTTACTGAGGAAAGCAGCCATAATTTCATTTATTTCATGGGCCCAGTAACAATTATGTGGATGATCATAATGCTGCAGCAGGAATTCACCAAAATCCATTACTGACATGAAAAGGCACTGGTTCTGATGAGCCTTTATATGGAAGGGAAGAAAATATTTTCTCTTTGTCAAAGTCTAGATGGTTTATTTCTCCAATATAACTTTTGCCTTAGAATACTACACCCCAAGAATGTTCTTTTACAACTGGGAATGTAATTCCAAGAAACCAAAAAAAAAAATCTAAAATGTCATGAAAGTGGCTGGAATTATTAACAAAAGGAAATAATCCCACAATCTCCTACCCCCTTCCTACCAGTAATTAGTTACTTGTTGAATATAATTTACGCTGCAAGTAATTTTTGCTATTAATCTGAGAGCTGCTCTGGTTACTCCAATATGAACTTTATCAAATGTGCACATACACAGGATTTTACAAGGGTAAACTTACTTATCCATTGATTGCACCAGAAATACATTTTAAGTGGAAAGTCTTCCTGGTGGGAGTGCACTCATGAGCTTTGAACTTAAAAAAAAAAAAAAAAAGGAGAGAGCACGATAAAAAAAAAAAAAAAAAGCCAAACCAAAACATGCTGTTGCAGTCTGAGGAACTTTTTTCCCCTATTGATCTTTAGATATGAAACCATAGCAGAAAGTTTTAACAAACCAGAATTCAAATCAGATGCGAGAAATTTTCACGGAGCCACTCTATTGATTTGCTCAAAATACTGCCCAGCAGTACCTTAGTGCAAGTGTCTGAAGAGCCAGCGATGCTCCCCTCGCCTGCACCCTGCGCAAGCTGCACATGGATTAGCAAACCTGAATTCACAGTGTGGAAGGAGAAGAAAGAAGCACTTGGAATTTCGAAGTTTTGTTTTGCAATTTCACAGGCACATAACGCAAACTCGTCCCCGCCGTAGTTCACCCACCCTGTCTTGCTCAAGTGAGAAGCTGCTGCCAGGGCCGGGGACCCCGGAAAGGAGGGGGGTAGCTCTATGCTAATGGTACCAGAGCGTTCTGAACCCTGAAGCACCATCACAAAGCACACCTTCTGGGCAACTTACCCAAAACTTGTCGTCCAACCATGTAAACCAGCCATAACCTAACACCAGGACTAGAGAAGGAAAGGGGAAGGCTCCTACAGATTTTATAGTAGAGCACACTGCTTTTCCTAGGAAACTGGTCGATATTTTTAAAAGAGAATAAACTTCGTTATTCGCTTCTTTAACTTACGATAGCCACCCAAACTAAACAAAAGCTTCACTTCCATGCCATCATTTCAGGCAATATCCAACTTACTTCAAGGACATCCTTTAGCAACAGGCAGGAAAGCTGCTCAGTTAACATTCCTTTCTCACACTCCCACTGTACTTATTTGAAAACGATGTGCAAAATCAGATCAAAAGACTAAAAACAGAGAAAACGGCTACTTTAAAAAAAGATACTTGGAAGTGTTTTTGACCTGTTCCACCTACTAAAAACAAACAAAAAATATAGCAAATGTCAAAAGATGCAATCATACGAAGTGAAGATGTAAAAAATCCCTCTCTGCTTTTCTTTTCTCTGCTCAGTTTAAGAAGTTCCAAATTCTTTCACAGGAGGCCGATGAAAGACAACTAAAAACCTAACGCTTCTCCAACTCCTACTCCAAACTTCAAGCGGAAGTGGGAATAATATCGTAAGAAAAATAAATATGTTTACTGAGATGGGAAAGGGGGTTATGCTGAGGAAACGGCAAAGCTCGAGTACATTCAAAGCTCACAAAACTCAGTTAAAAACCCAAAATCGACTCTCAGGACCCAAATGATTTTTAAGAAATGTTTCGCAAAGCTCCGCGGAGCGAGTGCTGATCTATTTGCTGGTGTACGAGAAGGGCATCCCGGGGATTTCGGACGCCGGGAAAATGCTCACAGCGAAGCACAACATCCCGCAAACATTCCGCCCCGTTTCCCCGCGTGGAGCCCGGGACCCTGTCCCCGGCGGTCCCCCGGAGCAGCCGAGAGGCGCGGGCACGGCCGCGGCGGGGGCCGGACGGCAGCTCGGCGGGCCCAGCGCTGCCGGCACCGCCGGGCGCGGAGCGGCCGCGGCAGCGGAGGGTCCCGCGCCGCCGCTTCCCCGAGAAGTTGCCGCGGGAAGCGCTCGGTGCTTCCGAGCGGCGGGGACGGGCCGGGAGGCGCAGGGGCTCCGCCGCACCCGGTCCTCCCTTACCTGCCCGCCTGAAGCGCTTCTGCGCCGCGGCGCCATCCGCGCCCGCGGCCGGCGAGTCCCCCCGCGGCCCCCCGGCCCTCGCCCTCCGCATGGCCTCCGGGGGGCCGGAGCCTGCGCTGGCAGGGGCAGAGAGGACGCTGCCTCGAGCGGACCACTTGTCGCCCCGCATCCCAGCACAGGTACGGGCAGAGGCACGTCCCCTCCGCCGCCCGCGGGGCTGTGCCGAACTCCTACGAAATCCCCCTGTTCCGGAGGGGAGGGAAAAAGGGAGTAAGAAAGAAAGAAAAAAAAAGATACTTCACACGCTCCCTCTGCAAATCCTGGCGGACACAAAGCCAGCGTTTATCCCTCGCTTACCGGCTCGGAGGGAAGCGGGAGACGGAGAAAAAATAAAAATAAAACACAACCTTAGGGAAAGCAAATCGGCTCCCCGCTGCCCGGAACCTCCGCGCTGCGGCCGCAGAGCCCCCTCTGAGGCGCGGCGGCTGCGCGGAGCCCGGCGCGGCGGCGGCGGCTCCCGGGACGGGGCGATCCCCCGGCTGCCCGGCCCGGCGGCGGCAACTTTTCCGCCTCCAGGAAGCCTTTGGTGCAGCCGGAGGCCGGGACTGCGGGGCAGCGTCCTCCGCCCGGCGGGACTGCGGGGGAGCAGGGGGTGCGGGAGCGCTGGGGTCCGCGGGGGGGTGGGGGGGGCGGGCGAGAAAGTGGGTGCCCGGGGGGGATTTTCCGGCCCTTTCGGGGGAACGGCGCGGGCAGCGTGTGTGGCCGGACGGGGCATCCGTCCCGCGGGGCTACGGGATCAGCCGCCCCACCGCAGCCCCACTTTGTTTCCCAGCTCCGCGGGGCGCGGAGAGAGACGCGGGGGGCGCGGATCCATCCCGCGGATCCATCCCGCGGGCTCAGGATGCCAGACCGCCCCGCTGGGAGAGGGCGGAGGGAAAACATCAAAAAACGGAAAGAGTTTGGAGTTTCGTTAAGAAACAGACGAAACAAAACGCTGAGTTAAAAAAATAAGATAAACCCCAAGAACTTGGACCAAAACCTCAGAAAGACCCCCCCGCATGTAACTCCGGGAGATCCTGTTGTCCCGCACCGCTGCCCGGCGCGGTCCCGACTCCCCACAAGGTAAGTTCATTTATTTTGTGTGTGTTTGTGTTAAAATGTGTGCGAGGGAGAGGAGAAGAACTCACCATTTCGCTGGGATAACAAGGCCAGATCGGGATCGGATTGGAAATGCTGAGGCTTCGCCTGCTTCCTCCGCGACATGCTGGCTCAAACATCAGCTGGGGCAGAATAAAAAATTACTAAAAAAAAATCTTCTCAAAATTACGGAAATCGAGCCTCCCCCCCCCAGCCTCCCCGATCCTCCGCGCACCGCGCATGTGTCCTGCTATAATTATGATTATCAATAATGCATTGCGATTAATCATAGAGGGGCTCTTTGAAAGGCGATTGGCACATGGCCAGCTCTATTCAAACCAGCTCGCCTTAATCAATTAGGCGCTGATTTGCTGGAGACCCTTGTCTCTCCGCCGCTCCCACCCAATGAGTCGATCCATGTGGCAGGAGAAGGGGCTGGATTTCCCCAAAGCTGTTTGGATACAGTTTAACCCTCTTAGCAACCAGCTGGAGCTGCATCGCGCCATCCCGGTTACTATAGGAATGTGTCTCCCTTCGCCCCTTCCTCCAGCCCCGACGGGCTCCCCGCGCCTCCCTCCCTCCTTCCCGCAGTTCTGCGCTGCGTTTCACTTTTTTTTTTTTCCCCCTTTTTTTTTTTTTAAACTCCCCCCGCCTCGCCCGCAACCCGAACCGGTGGAGGGAGGGCAGGGTGAGCAATAATCGATCGGGGGAGGACGCACGGCTGGGGCGGCCGGCGGGGAGCAGCGGCCCCGGAGGGTCGGCCCCGCACCCGGCAAGTGCCTGCCGGGGAGAGCCCGGTCCCGCTCCGGCCGCCGGCCCCGCGCGCTGCCGCTCGCTCCGTCCCGCTGCTGCAAAAAAGTTTCGGGTGTATGTTTTTTCTTCTTGCTTTTTTTTTTTTTTTTCTTTTCCTTTCCTCTTGTCCCCTCATTTACAAATAAAGATCCATTTCGCCCTCTCCCAGGTCTCTCTCTCCCACCCCCCCTCCACTTCTCTTTCCATATATCACGGCCCGAGGGGTGCTGAAAATAGGAAGGGTTTGTTTTTTACCTCACACATTCCCAGGACAATTAGGGCGCCGCTGGGAGCGGCGGGCGGACCAAGCGGCCGCTCCGCCCCCGCGCCGCGCGGGTTGGCTGCACTCGCCGTCAGTCCGCCCGGGGAGCCCGGTGCGAACGGCGGCGGGGCCGCGGCCGGGGGCGGGTGCCTCGTCCCGCTCCGCGTCCCCGCTCCGCTCCCTCGCCCCCCCCCCCCCCGGGGCCTTCCTGACTTTTGTTTCCCTCTTGGACGTGGGAGCGACGCGCATCTGCCCGCCGGAGGCGCCCCCGGCCGCGCCGAGCCCGGCGGCGGAGCGCGGAGCGGAACGGCCCGGAGCGGAACGGCCCGGCCCGGCCCGCGGTGCCGC
>NW_024581093.1:9973004-10148364 GCF_017639235.1 Corvus kubaryi | reverse complement strand
TAGCCCCCCCCGCCCGGTGCGCGCCCGCGCCGCCGCTCGCCCGCTCGGGCCGGAGCCGGGCCGGCAGCGGCCCTGCCCATGGCTGTCCTCTCTCCCGGAAGGTTCCAGGTGAGTAACTTTCACCGCTTCCACCAGTTTTCTGCCCTTTTCCTTTTTTTTTCGGTAATGCACTTTATCGATTCGCACCGCTGCCTTGCTGCGTCAGGTTGGTAGGAGAAGAAACGAGATTTTTCTAAGGTGCTGTCAAGAGCAGGACTTTAAACCACAGTAGCCTGCCTCACTCACAGAAACCTCCTCACACTTTTAAAGTCTCCGGGTGATGAGTCAAAGCAACCCGCTAATAACCCAAATTTGTTTAGTCAGTCATATGCACAGGCCAGCCGTATCTGCTCCCT
Organism: Corvus kubaryi; assembly: GCF_017639235.1. Lineage (NCBI taxonomy): Eukaryota > Metazoa > Chordata > Aves > Passeriformes > Corvidae > Corvus > Corvus kubaryi. Next base: position 10,147,969 of record NW_024581093.1, on the reverse strand, counting down.
TGCACGGAGCTTTGCTGACCCGAAAATCTGCTCCAGAACTTTTGAAGAAAACACTAAAACAGTAAAGGCCACTTAACCTTGTGACTTGAGCCGTGCTGACAAGGTGCAAGGAAGATTGATGAAAACACACTGGACTCCAGGCTTCTGTGACAGGGAGAGAATTGTCTTTTGGGTCTAGGGAGGATTCCCGGGCAGTTCTTACACTGCTGAAGGTGTGCCCCAGACAGAGTTTCCTTCATTCGGTTGCAAAATAGCAATGATAACACAGGTATACAGATTTAACTGTACAACAGCAGCAAGACCTTCTCTGAAGGACAGACATCCTGGGCCCACTTCTCAGTCCCACTTCTGACTGCTTCAGGAGCTTAGTGCCCCATACTTCCTCTCCTGGCAGGTTTCTGTGCTGTCTAAAAACATAAGGAGCAAACTGTAAAACAGTCAATAGCTGCATCATGTAGAAAGGAACATCTTCCCAGCTCCATTCCTAGAAATCTTATGTTCAATATTTGTGGTGGCACAAATAGCTCCTGCTTGCACAGGACATGATAGATCACCCTTATTCAGGATATTGATTCTGACATATCACACTTTGAAGTGAAGATCTCTAGCATGGTATTTTGCACTAAGAGCAGAATTAAACACAGCACAGATACACATTTGTATTTCCACAGAGTATTCAGAATTTAACTTTCTAGAAAACTGCATATGAATGGGTAAATACCTTGATACCAAAGATATCAGGCATACTCTGTCAAACACCTAATCCACTTTCATATTCATTGTGGCAACCATTTTTAACCAATGGGATAAGACTGCAAAAATTGTTGCTAGAAGGGAAATGGTTAAGGAACACAGAGCACAGAGTATTCCCACAGGCACACCCCATATCTGTGGCAAAAAGTTACTTACACTCCTCAGAGAAACAAATTGTTCAGAAAAAGACAGTGCAGCTATTTCAGAATGCAACGTTGCATTAGAGCATTTCTCTAACAGAGTGATGGAAAAGTGGTAGTGTACAGGCACAGCAAACACCTTTCAGTTGGGGCTAATAAAGTCATACTAGCTTTGTTTTATTCTTTGGTGAGAAACGTTTCTATAAACCCAAGTGTACATGTTAGATTAAACAGATTCTCAGGTATAGGAACAGATCACTGGCCTCAAGTTCTGGAGTGCTCTGCTGTGTGACCACAGCTAGTTCCCACTGCCTAACTCTGGTTCTACACTTTTAATGAACTCTGAAAGCATATTTCCACTGAATTCAGAGGAAAACTACAACAGCAAATGATTCCAAGCTTGGCTTTGGTCCTGTTCCTCACTGCAAGCAGGTGCTGAAGGCTGCAGACCTATGTGATCCGTGGCCCTGGGCAGTGCATGGCCCACTCTGGCTGGGCACAGCTCTTGCCTGGCAGCACAGCCCCGCTCACCTCTCCTGTCCCCCTGCTTGAGCAGTGGCCTCTGCTCCAGGGCCAGGAACGGGGAGCGGGAGGTACACCAGGTGCTCCAGGTGCTCCACACCCAGCTACTGCCACTGGGTTAGGAGGCTTGGGTTCAGGAGATGAGCAAATAATGGTGATGCAAATAGTGAGGATTTTAAGTATTCTGCTCTTTCCAACACAGTTCCTTCTGAATGTAAGAGAACAGGCACAACAGTAATACCTCAAAATACTCAATTTTGACATCACTGGCTCAGAAAGTTAGTGTAAAATCAAAACTGACTAAGTCAGCATTAAAAAAAAAAAAAAGTAATTACATTCAAGCTAGACAAAACACCCCCAAGGTATTATTTGGTGAAAAGTTTTGAAATACTGTTTATGCTGTCATGAAACTAAAACAGAACTTTGATATTTCCAGCAAAAAAAACAAAAATTCCAGTTCCTGGCTATAATCTGCCTTTGCCACCTTTACCTAGTGCCCAAAGTAAGTCTTTTGCAGAACTAGTATGCCTGCAGTGAAATTAATAAGTGATCTAAAATGATCTAAAGAAAAACTGAAGAGAAACTGGGATGTATATGCTAACTTATTTTTCTTTTTAAATAAAATATGGTTTATGTCATATTGTACCAGAGAGAATTGTACAAACTAAAGAATTAGGCAAGTGTGTGTTTTTCTTTCTCAACACCTCTTGAATGTAGTTTATTAAATAAGTAAACTTGAGTAATCTCTGCTATACTTTCAATCCATATACAGGATGTCATTATGTGTTTGTTATTACAACATATTTATCTCAGTAGTACCTTAAAGATGGAAAATGAGCCAAAGTATTTATAACCTTCTGTACACGATGCTTGAAAGGAGTCCAACAAATTCTTCTCTCAAGCCATTCTCTTTAAGGTCCTTCAGTAAAAGGCTTTGAAATTCTACTTTTAATTTTTTTTTTCTTTCAGAGTAGATGGAAGTATGAAGTATTTGCAATTTTGAGTAAGTATTCTTTTTTTTCCTGCTGGTTTAATAAAAGCAAGTATCTATCTACAGTAAGTGGAGTACTCCAGTAATTTCCCTGGTGCTGGGTAGCCTCAATTTCAAAGAAACTTTTTGAAAAGCCTTGTTTCATAAAGGTTTGAATGTATGCCTACTGATGCCAACAATTATGATTCAGGCAGCAACACACAAATGGTGACTCTGTTCCATCTTCAGCTATACTTTCTTCTGACTCATCATCACAATTCAATTTTAAAAGCCATTAAGAACACTCAAACTGCTTTTCTGATGTAAGAACAGAAATTGTATTGAGTTAATCAATCATATACAAACTTGAAAGTGTGCCTGCACAAATTCTCAGTGCTGCCCAGAAACCTTTCAACTTGCACAGGTAAATATGAATGTTCAAAGCCTGGCTGATTCCCACACAAGCCTCGCAACTCTTACTTTATTTTTTTTTTTTATATGAGGCCAAACTTTGTATCCTTACAGCCTTTGCAAACCCTGTGTCAGTTCAGTAACATGGAAATAGTATCTGAGGCTCAGTAACAAAGGCACTGGAAGATTTACTCCAACAAACCGCAGGGTCAGGAAGGAACCTCAGAGATAAGAGCAAACAGACCAGATCTCTTAACACCCAAATTCTCAGGTAGGCAGCCAAGTCCTCCACAGGCACCACACCACAGCAACCCCCCTGGCTCTGGCCACAGAGTTCCCTCCTGCTGGCAAAGACAGCAAGTATGGGAGGGGCAGGAAAATGAGGGAGAAGGGAGGGAACGAGCCGAGGCTGGGCTGAAACTCTCTGCTCCAGTTTTACAATGCAGAGTCAACATTAAAAAGACCTGACATTCTCCACAATGCAGCATCCATGTCTATTGCCCCAGCCCTGTCCACAGGGTTAGGGGAAGGTAGTTGGATTTACCCTGGGCAGTGCGTGGGAGAAACACCCAAATTCTCAGGAGGTTCAATAACAACTTTTACCCACAAACTTTAGAACACTCAAGTAGAATAAGGTACTTGGCAAATTTTAAAACATCCAGATGCAGTAAAGCACTTTGCAAACTTTAACTCATCAAACTGTAACCCATCCAGATGCAACAAAGCACCTACTGGAACTTTTTGGTCCAGCTTTGAGAAGAGGAAGGTAGAAGAAAGAGGGAGAAAGAGAAAGAAAAGGGAGAGAGAAAGGTAAATATTCACCATCCTAGGACCCACTATTCCTCTAGTCTCCTACACTCTGTTTTTTGGCTTCTGTAAGAACTGGGAGGAACAAGAGGAAAGGGAGGAATACAACATCTCTGCTGTCACCTGTTAAGACTGTCTTAGCCCCTTCACCCCAGAGCACATGTGGAGGATGGAAGGGCACAAAACAAAAAGGGTGGAATACAGAAGGAGAAAAGAAAGATAGAGCACCAAGCAGGTCTGGTTTAGAAAAGAGTCTAAAGCCTCCTCGAATCAATAGAAAGTCCCTTTAATTGATTGCAGTGGGCTTTGAGTTAGACCTATATTCTACTTATCAAGTACAGCTGCTGAGAATCAATAATATTTTGACTCACCCTTCAAAGCAGCAACTACACTAGTAACTTCTGGCTAAGAAAAAGTACAATTAATAGCATATTAATTCATTAGAGTTTATCTCACTGAAGTTCCCTTTTCATCAGGTGGTAGAGTCAGATGGTACTTAGAAGTGAACACAAATGCACAAATATCCTATATCAGGCCATAAAGAAAATACTTTTGTTCGTAACATTGTCAGATCAAATATTCATTGATATCTACATTTCTTAGCAAGTATCTCAAGCAAAGATCAATAAACACTTATTAGTCACTGACTACATTTCCTGCAGTGAAGGAGGGAATTTCAGCCAACAGATCGGAGAAGCCAAGCAGTTGGGGGAGCTGGAGTTTAGTGCTTACCTGCCAGATGATCATTTACCTTCTCGTTGTCTCAGTTGCCACAACTAGAGAACTACAGATCAAAGGATTATTTAAAAACTATAGCCATTCCTTTAAAATACAAACCATTATTTCAAAATACAAGTATGGATTGTTGCAAGGGAAAAAAACCACAACTGCAAATTTTTGGTTTCTGAAAATTCTTTCAGGCCCAAGTCAGGAAATGCATTACTTTGTGAAACTGGGAACAAAATAAAATCGTTAAACTTTTCAAACATTTACATGTGCCTCTTTGATGTTTCTGTGGATTGCTGAAGTCTCTTACTCTACCAGAAGTATTCTACCACCTCAAATCACATACAGTATTTCAAACCGCATTCTACTAGAAAAACAGATACTTGAGTTGTTTAGAGAGCAGAGACAACCATTAATACTGCTGAACTATGTTACAGCAAAAAGATTTCTGCTACTTTAAAGAAAGTATTCCATAACCTTCCAAAATCACCTGTCTGTAATGGACAATACAGGATTACTTTTTGGCAGAGGGAATACCCTGTTGCTATTGACTGCAGTGTTACAGTAGCCTCACATAATAGTACACAGTTACTGTGAGATAAAAATCACATTGAAAAACAAACTGATTGCAGTACTGAAAACAGTGAAGAACCTGTCCAGCAATATAAAAATTGACTTCTTTAGGAGAATAATGACTGGAACAGTGTCACTTCTAGATTAGCATTAAAGAATAAAAGTTTTAACTGAAACTAAGAAATTAATGCAGTGTAGTCCTTTCTTCCAGGGATGCCATTTTAAAGCAAGACAGGAAAACTTGGTTAGAGATGATGCTGTATATGGTTTTATATATATATACATACATACATATAAAAAATTATATATCTGTATATTTTTATATATATATATAAATATAATTTATATCATCTGTTAATATAAAGCTGTGTGGCATGTGTCTGTTTTTCTCCTCCAGCTCTCTCCACATTCATACATTTGTTGAATTTAAACTGCTGGAACTGTTACGAGGGGGGGGAAGCTACTGCCACCTACTTTTTACAGGGAATTTACAAGAACAATGTCTACATAAAGAAAAATATGTTCACCATGAGCAATCAAAATTCTTCTTTAAATTTCTGTGTTAGTCTAGAGAAATGTGTTAGGCAGAAACTTTCATTTTACAGTAGAACCGAATCTAATTACTGAAAGAATTATTTTAATGAAAAGTCTTAGTGAGATATACTGAAGAGTTTTTCCAGGTGAGAAAGGTTATATTTAATCCTTGTATCAGCAACAGATTCACTCATGCATGTTTTCAGTTTTAATTTCATCCAATGTTCTTTTAGGCAATGATTTGAAATATACACATATGACCTCTGATATGTTTCAGGTGCACACATTGCAATATAAAGCACCTAAAGAAGGACGTGGGGATGTTTCTGGAGCGATCAAGGAAATGTCTTTCTGAGATTTTGTGAGTTTAATTCAACAGTCCTGTATTTCCCCAGTGCAAGGGCACACTCACCCTTGAGAGCTGTGTGGTACCCTCGGGGGAAGGTGAGCAGCAGTGCCCTGGCTTTCCCGAGCTGGGGAGGTGGCTCTGTCCAGCATCAGTGACTACAATGCACATCCTTTGTTGGTGGCTGGGAAAGGGATGGGCTTTTGGTCATCTCTTGGAGCCGATGAAGGACTTGATGAGACACTGCCAAGATATAAGGTAAAAGCAATGTATAGCTTCACAGTCATGCCTTAAAATCAAAAGCAATTATTTAAAAATGCTGCTCTCATCATGTCCCTTTCAAATGTTACAGTGACTTACCATGATATTAATGTCACACCATCTACTACTACAGGTTATAACATAAAATAATTAGTGACCAATGCTAGAGTATGTGAAGATATTAAAAAAAAAAAAAGAAAAAAAAGGGGCTCTAGACATAGGGCTTTATTTGAATAGATCAGATCCATACAATAACTGAGAGTAGTCTTCCAAAGGACCCATTAGTTATCCTTTAGGTCTTCTAATTAATGATGTAGTCTTCTGAGAGCATATTAATAACTCTGATATTAATAGCAGCATAATTCTATCTGAGGATTAAAAAAATGAAGCACTATTTTATAAGTACTTGTAAAAGAGAGTTTGGGACTTAGACAAATACATAAATTCATGAGATTGAAAATTGAGAAACAGATTTCTGAAGGTGTGATTAGGGAACGCAATAACATCTCTAAAATGAACTGCTTTACTTTCATTCAGGAATTACGTTCAGTTATAGAGTTGAGCTTTTTTTTTTTTTTGGATGCCTCAATGGAGTGGGTTTTCAATGTTGAAAAGCTAAAGACAGATTCCAGTTCTCAAGACTATTTCCTGAAGCTCATGAACAGTATGTGCCAAGCTGTTCTTAAAGAATCAGTCCCCATTTCCATGAATGGCTAATATTTAATAAAACATCTGATCACAAAACCAAATCTAAAAAAAAATCAATAGTAAAATAACACTCCAACTTGCTACTAAATGCAATGTTCTTTGATATAAGTCTATTTCAACTTCGTTTATTCCAGGGTTCCAGCAGTCACAATAATCAATGCAGAATTTTCCATGTGATTTACACATTGCTTTTTAAAATGAATTTTCTGAAACAAAAATGCTTTTCTCTGCTGCCTGGCTTGTTTTCTAAAACATATTCTCTTTCTTTTAAAGTGAGAGAACGACCTCTGCTTCAGGAACAATTTTCTGAGACAGTGTGTTTATCAAATGGCTTCTCTGCTTTCATGAAAACAATTTATTTTCACTGAACTCCTCAAGATAAGCATTGAAGTCAGGAAGAATGTACAATGACATTTATAATTACATTCAAGAAACAAATATTTTGCTAAAGAAAGGGTTTGGATTTTTATCAGTTTTAGAGATACAAAATATTTTCTTTCTTCCAACATATCATTTAACAATATTTTCTCCCTGAAATTACAAAGTGTATTTTCATATGCATGGAAAGAAAAGCCCAGGACAGTAATCTTCTCATAGAAAGGCTACAGTATGCATCCTAAACAATGAAAGCTGTAGCATAATCCTTACAACCAAATTGCCTTCCCTGCCCCACTCTTGAGAAATAATCTGCAGAAAAGGACAATTTAAGCAGGAGGATACGTGCCCCTTGCAGAGCCTCCTCCAAACAACCCCTCTATGCCCAATCTTAGGCAAAACAGTTGTCTTTTGGGATGGCGCATCCATTTCTCCAGCTTTCCCTCCCACGCTTTCCCCTTCCTCAGACAGTTTCTTAAGCTCCAAAGCTCAGTGCAGAGCCTATGGACACAGGGCATGGTGCCTCCCATTCTCTGGGGAAGTAGAAGACCTTGCTAAGAAGTCTCCCTCTGTTTCCCTTATGGATTCAGCCCGGGATCTGTTCTCAACCACCAAAACCAGAAGCTCAGTAGTGCCAGACAGTTACTCCTTCCTGCTATATTCTGAACTACCCCTAAAATCAAGGTAGTCCACAGTGTATCTCATCTTTCAGGACAAAGCAGCCACAGATTTAGCCATACAGTGCCTGTATTTTGAAATGCAAATTCAATAACTACCTATGCAAAAGCTGTCCATGAATATATTTAGGAGTTCCATTTGGGCTGCCTGGAAACGTGGGGTTTACAGGATTAAAAAGACGTACTGCTATCACTCCAATGAATGCCCTTTAATTTGCAGGAATTCATTATAGAATAAAAAAATTTAAGATCTGGTTTATTCCTTGTCAGTCAAACATCCTAGCTTTTCATTATCCCATTTTTTTTCAGTGCATGTAGGTAGTTCTCATCATAAAGATTCCCTGATAAAGTTCTCCTCCAGAGACATACTCTTTTTGTAGGCTCAGCTAGTGAAGCAATATCATTCATTTGTAATACTCAAAGAGAAGTTGAAACAAAATCAAAAGCAGCTGAAAAGAGATTGTATTTCACTAATATACACCAAGGCTTTATTTAAAATATACAGTGTTAAATTTGATCAAATATCAACCCACCATTCAGAGTGAAATAATCTCTTTTAATTTGCATGTATCTGTGTGTGCCAAAGAGAAGTGTGTTTGCTTTCAAGCAGGTGCACATCCTGCTATGACTAAATCTCTAACTCATCAAATTGCTTTACCAGTGTGGGACATGCCCTTTTTCTGGAACAGCTTCAAGCATTTTCCCCAGCATTTCAGCCACCTGTTTACCGAGTTCATACTCCAAAGGAGATGCATGCAATTAGAAACAAGGAAATGAAAATAAATGACCTTGTTTGTTATAAATAACAAAGAGACTCAGCAAAATTAATGCAGTGAAGCCTGACCTTCTGACCTGAAAGAAAGAATCACCTCATTCCTTTGTAGCAGGCTCACAATGCTCCAGCACCAGGCATTGTTATGCAGCTTTGCCTCTTTTGATGGATCTTAAAGGAGTATATTCTAAATATTAAATGTTTTACAAGTTAGATTAGGAAATTTGCATTAAAAAGAATGTTGAAACAAAGTCAAGAGAGCAATGATAAAGATTATCACTGCTTCATTTAATGAATCCAGGTAAGCTGTGTGTATGGCAGTTAACTATAATACAGTTTTTCAATTGAAAAATAAATATGGCATTCCAGGTGCTAAAAAGCCATGAAATGTCTCCTTCGGTGTTTGGTGAATTGATGAGGGAGAAAGTTTTTAATTAGCCAACTCCAGGAAAAGGAAACATTTTTCTTTTGTTAATTGTTTGTGCTATGATGGTCTGACTTTTGAAAAAAAAGCAAAGTACTTCCACAACTACTGCCAAAAATACATTTTTTTTTCCCTCATCCTTTAATTAGGCAAGTAGAAATGCCTTCTTTTGTATGAAGCTTACTGAATAATGTTTCTGTGGGTTACATTTTCACTTTTAATTGATTCATGTCAGTCTGGAACAGCGTCCAGCTGCAACAGAGGGCAAGGTGTTAGAAATTTGTTTCCCTGCTTGTCTTTGGAGAAAATGAGAACACAGTGTTGTTTTCATGGCAGTCCTCACAAAAAGAGCAGTGTGTAATTACAGTGCTGGTTCCCATCTTGTCAGTCTCCCAAACAAGTCTGTTATAAATGAAGCAGCTCAGAACCGTTGCAGAAATGAAAGGAAAATGCGTTTGCATCTCACTGAAAGCAGTTCCCACAACAGGTATTGTTTGATAAAGATTTTTCCAAAACTTGTTTTGTGTGTTTTCTTCACTTTCTCTCACTTTCAGTGACATTCATCCAGCTGCTGAGGTACTGCAACACCCTTCGCAGCAATCACAGCCTCAGCTTTGCAAGTTTCTCTTCCACGCAGAGCGCATTGACAGGAGTGGACATGGGGCAGGTCCACCTGCAGTGCCCGGGGTGACGGGCACAGTCCAGGGACACAGACAGCTGCCAATGCAGGGGGCACAGGAGGGATGGCAGTCACAGGCACTGGGAAATCAGTCTCATACACACGAGGCAGCTCCTGGGGCAGAGCAGCAGCTAGAGCAGCAAAAGCCGCCTCATGCAGAACCACGATCAAGATCAGGAGCGTGGGGGTGCAGTGACTCTTCTCCTCCCCACCCTCTCATCTTTCTTCCACCATTCTGCATCCAGTGGAGCCCCCTTAAGTTCTTGGCATGACTCACTCCTGCTCCCAAACTTTTACAGCAAAAGTGTGACCTGAATGAATAATTTCCAGCAGAAAAAGAGAGCTGATCAACGCAGCCTCTCCTTCTGCTCATGTAGTCTCATGAACAGCTTGTGCTTTTGTCCAAATGTGTGTATCATTGAAAACTAAATACTCCACATGGCTGAAGGTAGGGATATGCTGAAGTGTTTGATTGAATCAGAGACCTTTGGGGTATTATCTTCTCAATCAATCTGCATTTGTCCACACAGATTGAAATCAGAGCACTCACATGTCTAAATGCTGAGCTGTGAGGCCCTGTCTGACAAGCCCCATCTGAGAAAACCTGCATGACAAACAGGTTCTGAGAACTGAGCCCAACCAGAAGAAATTCAGCGTTTGTGGAGCCTGAAGTCACAGTCTCTGTCCTGCTCTGGGGCTCCACATCTGGGCCACCAAATACCCAGACTGGAGAGGCGCTGATCCACCACTGCATGGTGTGCAAGGGTTGGAAAAGGGAGAGCGGAGCTGCAGATCCATTAACAGGTCTCACGCTCTGAGCATGAGACCTTACTTTTCTAAAAATTTTGAGTATTTATGTGAATATCTATCGTGAAATGCATGGACTGGGTTTATCTTTTTGGCACTTACTGACTTCAGCAATCAGTGTGTAGTTCCTCTTCTTTGTGAGGGATAAGTGGAAATAATTGATCACCTTCTGCAAAATCTCATTTTTATCCATTCACAAGAAATTCTAGATTAATATTATTCAACAAATAACTTGAAATTCACTTGTTTAATATTTGTCCTAAAACTCACTCATTGAAGGAATTGTGGTAATTCAGCTTTAAAAGCCTATCATTGTAGGCAAAGCAAATTCAGGGCTCTCAGGAAAAGTCTGTTAACTCCCCCACATTTGCTTTATTACAACCTCAATATATGATATCTTAAATGAGCAAAATAGTATTGCAAATATTTGGTTGTTATGTGTTTGTTCAAGACAGAGCTCCCAGACTCCTGTGAGCTGCCTGAAGAATCACTGAGTGAAAATATTAAAAAAATTGGAATGAGCAATTCTCCTTTTTTTTTAAATTTGTATTTAAATGAGTATAAGAAAGGACACAGAAGAAAGGAACACAGTGCTATTTAATAATGGACTGAGATCCCAGCAGCTCCACAGCAGTTACTGTAGGTAGCTAGTGACTTCCATAAACTCTGTCCTAAACTCAGGATGTGCATGCAATACAGAGATGAGCCATGCTGCCTGCAGCATCCAAAGCTGTGCATCTGCTCAGCAAGCTTTGCTAGGCTTTGCTTAACCACACTGTGTTCCAGGTTCCCAGAGCATTATAAAAACTGTACTCTCTGCTGCAGGCTAAGGAGAGCGATTTGAGTGTCCCGATGACAATGGCCCAGGACAAAGCCCATTTCACTCCTTTTCAGGCCATATGGATCTCAAAGGTTAAAGGCTGTAATTGTCAGCAACTCCTTGGTATTATTTGCAGACAGAAGGAAAATAGTATTAGTCCAACTAATTTCTAAATTTCCACCACTAGTGGAAAACTTGCTTGGGCTATTTAGAGACAGCAGGCAGCAGAACAGAGCAAAATAATCTTCTATGTCACATAGGCAGTGTGATCTTCTGGATCAGCAGTTCTAGTCCCTTTTGGCCTGGTCTCTGTTTAGCATGTGGTTTATAACCAAGCTTCAGCAAAGACAACTGAATATATGCATTTTTTTCCCTTTCTGTGCAATCTCCCCAGACTTAAACTGCCTTCTTCAGCTGACTGCCTTTATTTTAGAGCAATGACTTCCACCCTACAGTTCCAGCCAAGTTTACTGCAAATTGTGCAAGCACCAAAACCATGCTAATGTGCAGTTCTAACATGCAAGCTGGTTGTGCAAGAACAACTGTTTGCTCTGCACCACATCCTTGAATGTCCTTGCAATACCTGGGTGACAGACCTCATTGCTGGGAAGAGTGGTCTTTTCTGTAATGACAACCTAAATCAAATACTGAGACAAAGAACACAGCAGTGTTACATCCAAAAATCAGTGATAGAGATATGCAAATAAAAACAGTATTTCAAAAGGCTTGTAATGAGTAGCATCCAGAATGAGTGATATTATAGAGCTGGGTTTAAAAAGCAGCAATTTTCAGGAGCATTAGTTTACATGGAGCACATGCATAACTGGCTTTGAAATTCAGCTGAAGTCAAGTCACCCTGGAAAGCAAATGGTGCAGTTTTACTCCTTGGCTGTTTAAATGATTCAGGAAGGGTAGCTACCCACACTGGAGTAGGAGAACACATATTTTTTTCCCAAGAACACAGGAGGCACATGATGACCAAGAAAACAGTTGTGAAGAACAGAGTTCCTACACACAAGCCAGGGCTCCCCCAACTGCAGCTCCTGCAATTCACAATTAAAGGTGCCACATGGTCAAAGTTATTGTTACTGGCACTGGGGAAAACCTAAGAATTAACAAAAGTTTCCTTCTTTCTTCCTCTAATACCCATCCGAGGAGAGAGTAAACAATACCACAGACAGTTTGAGGGGACAAAGAGAGTGTCAGGGCCAGTGTCCCTGTCTCAGCACGACAGCCCTTACTGGCCATGGCTCTGTGAGCTACTGCTGAGCACATAATGATTTTGCAGTGAAAGGCTAAACCAGCCATTGCTCTGGACTGAACAACCACAACTCTAACTCATTCCTTCATTAAATGCTTTGCCATTCCTTGAGAATGAGAGGGTCTATAGAAAAATCACATTGCCCTGTATTCCACTGGTAAACAATATCTTATATATATTAAACTGTTCTATAGTAGTCATCTGTTCTTTCCAAGCTGTGACAGGACTTTGAATTATTTGCTCTATCAGCAACTGCTGTAGTAAATTCCCCAGTTATGCCGTGCATGGCAGGCTTGCGGAAACACCCGTGACAATGAAGTGAGCAGAGAACTCATACATGACGGAATCCACTCAGTAGACTGGTTTTTGGGGACAGTTGGGCCTCAACAAACAATCCTTTCTTCTCAGTCTATAGAGGAGCTGCACTGGGGCCTACTTTGGCCATTAGTCTAAGGAAAGCCTTTGTTGAACATATAGCTGCTTCTCACATTGAAAGAATAAATCACATTCTTATTCTGGGTATGTCTCCACTGCATTCACTGATGTGAATGTTGTTCCATGGCTGAAAAACTGGGTAAACAGCGTGCCCTGTGCAGCTCTGCGCTGCTGTGGCTACATTACTGGCTGAAAAACCTCATTTACAGCCAGCCTGGATGTGCCTGTAAGAGCAGCCCTGGCAGAGATCTACTCTTCAGACAGCATTCCTCTTTTCAGGAATATTTCATTCTTCAGGCTGGATTGCCAGGATTTGAACCACTTTGGAACCCACTTTGCCTGAGAAGGAGAAGGGAAAATCCTATCTTTTCTATGCACTTAGTGAAGAAAAACACAATCTAGGCAAGTTTCAGGAATGGTTCTGAGTCTATAGGGGTTTTTTTAGGGTTATACAGATAGATGTAAATTTCTCAAGCACACATCCTAGAAGCACGAGTCCCAGATAGTGCATGTTCCCCCTCTAATACTTAAAATCCAGAATAATTAATGTTCCTAACTGCTTCAATGTACAGCAATTCCATATTCATTCACCTTCACAATCATACACCACTCTCCACTCTTCAACGCGCTTCATCTTTTACTCTTAACTTACATTTATGTCCATCTTCATATCCTCTAAAGAAAAGGGAAGCTCCAGGTTTCAGCAGACCATAGGGACCTCTGCTGACAGTTTCTATAGAGGCGGTCATCGTTGGATGAATAGAAGTGCTTTGCATCATACCTGAGCCTCAGTTACTGGAGATTAAGTTTCCTATTTGACAGAGTGAGTCTGATGATCCATCATCGCTCTGGCGGAAAGGCTCCCGTTTCCAGGCAGGATGCTACAGCTTCATCTCAGCTTTTGATGGACTCTTAAGTATAAAAAAATATAGCACATGTTAGTCCATGTGCAGACAGAATTATGCATTTTGACATTTGAACAGGAGTTTATTTGTCTCTGGCAAAAATTTCCTGTGTCCCTCCTACCTCCCATTTCAGTTAGCACTTTTCCATTAAGTTGTGTTACAGAAGAGAACCATGGCTGAAGCAAAAGAAGAGCTGGTTAAACAGGGAGGCTCTCGGGAAGCACCAGTCCCTGAAGGGCTCTCACAATTTTGGTTCAGATCTACAGCATGCAAATTTCTGGGTTGTGATACCAATATATAAATATATATATGTGTGTGTGTGTGTTTGTGTGTGTGTGGTGTGCCCATTTTTGTACGCCTCTGCATAGATGTAAATTTAAATTAATTAAAAAAAAAACGAAAAACCCGACCAAAACCAAAAAGCAAGTAACTGCTCTGATGACACAATCCCTTCTGCTATATGTTTTCAAACAGGATAAATGGTAGACACAAAAGTATATTTAGTAAAGTAGTGCTTGCTCCCTCTTGCCATACACAACTTACTTGTGCTGTTGGGGAATCACTGCAGGAAAATTTCCAATAACCAGAGTTATAACCACCTCTAAATTAAAATTTCTATTTTGAAGTTTTTCTGCCTTCTTTCATTATTTATTGTAATAGAACTGCCTTGCAAAATGTATAATTATTTGCAAAGAAAACAGCTCACTGTAAATGCTAATGTTAAATGTCTATGTTTTTAAAACCTTAGATACACTAACCCTTTAAATTATTGTTTCAATTATTTCTTCCTCTTGATGCCATTAATGAATTATTTTGTATATGCAATTGCTCCCAATTTGTGTAAGGAATTCCAAATAAATACAGAGGTCATTGATTTCTCTTAGTTCATGTCCTTTGTTCTTGCATCTCAAAAGAGTCCAGCTAACCTGGTAGCATTTATCCTGCCTATTCCCTTTAGCATTATCTTTGACTCAATGAGATGACCTCTTAATTTCCTCTTCTATAGACCTGCTTTCTCTAACTTTAACAAATAACTAAGGTCTCTCTGCCCTTGTACCATACTAACAGTGGTTTTGAACCTTTTCTGATTGTAAAATAACTGTTTTTAAAGATAATTAAAACCAGACTGGTCTTTTGAGCATTACCCTGATACTGTCATGTCTCTCCAGTATCAGACTACATGAAGACTCTGTATTTGCATTTCACACCTTGCTCTGACTCTTTTTGCTGTTCATTCCTTTCTTTTTTTTTTTTTTTTTTTTTTTTTCTGCTGAGAGCTCTTCAGTCTTACTGCTCTCCATTGGTCTGGGCTGTTTTTAAAAGCACGTTTTACATTCTTTACCTGATTGCAAGCTGGTGGTCTTTCCTGTTCTCCTAAGTACAGTTCATTGTGTTTAAATACCCTGACTCAAATAAAATGAGGATGTGGCCTCTCACCACTGCTCCTCCACATCAACCTCACCTTAGTCTCATTTTGGTGCCCTTCTCTCTACTGCAAACTTGAAAAAACCCCATAGTACACAAGGATAATTGAAACTGCTGTGTACAAAACTATTCTCTTGTAACCACAGACTATCCAAAACACGTCATGACTTTAAATCTGCCAAGAACTAACCATCTAGGACTATACTTGGAGTCTTCAAGCATTTCCAGCCAGGCACTATTTCTCATAACGTGGTCAGCATGTTCATGTCTCCTCCTGAGTGTTTCAGTTTCTCCCAGAAGTGTGGGTTGATTTTTAAAGTCCTAATTTTTGTCAGTATTCAGAGTCTATATTAACTCCTTTTTCTGTTTCAGTGTCTCTTCTTTGTATTATCCTTATCTTCATTGAGAAAACTGACTCAAAGAATTTAACATCTGAAAAATATATTTCTCTCAACCAAAGGTAGGTTACCTTTGTAATGTCTCAAACTCAACTGCATTCTCCAGTGACCTCATTTCTTGTGTATTCAGAAAATCTCCTATTTATCTTAGCCTTCGCACAGACTTCTTTTATTTTCTTCCTTTACTTACACTTTCCCCTTTGTTCTGTAATCTTTCAATCTTCCCCACCTGCTTTATCTTACAGATGATTGATATATGCATTTCAACAGTCTCAACTGCTATTTTATTTATCCCAAATAAATATCCACACTGGATGGCAGGTATAATTCTCTAGCTACAAAACTTCAGCTTTGAAAATCTTCTATTTTATTTTCCATCCATACCCTTCCATGATCCCCTCATACTTTTCAGAGCTCTTCTTTCTTCTTGCACTTTTTGATTTCACTATAAACCTAGCTTGGTTATAACACCTCATATCAAAATACTCTCCCAGTCTTACATCTCTAGTCATGCTATATTTATTATGCACACCTATGAAAAGGATTGTTCCCTTTTTAGTCCAACCTTTTAAATTGTGCAAAGAAACAATATTATAGCATTCAGTCTGTGGTTTGAGTTACACACCCAGACTGATTTAAAGCTAGATGGAGGGGCAATTCAGGTATGTTGTGTGTTTAAAGGTCTCTGTGTGAAATAAAAAGAAATCTATAATGTTACCCTCAGGATTTCAGGCAATGATATTCCAAGTCTGAAAGAGAGGGAATAAAGAAACTGAAAGAGGATACACACCACTGACCAATCAATTGAAAAGTACGGTAAATGGAAAACAGAAACCTCCCTGGATTTGCCTTATGGGCTGACAGCAGTGGCTTTGTATAAAAAGAGAGAGCACTTATGATCCACTTTCTACTTGAGACATTATAAATTAGTTTTTCTGAAGGCATAATCCACCGTAACAGATTCTAAGATGGTGTGGAAAAATCCCACCACTCCTTGATATGAACACTAAATGATGCCCTGTCTTTCATGGATCCCATGTCTCTTTGCTCAGGCAAAGCCTGTCTCTGGAAAACTCAAAAGTTATTGAAATGCACCAACCTTTATTTCAAAACTGATCCACACTGAGGATGACTGCAACCTTTATTAAGACTCAGGAGACTTTGGTTAGGCCTCACAGTTACAAAAGACTCCTGTCTTTGTGCTACTAAGTGCAGGAAAGAAACGTCCTACAGGCTCTGAATGAAGATGAGAGGAGCTCCCCTACACCCTGACTTCCAGCAGGGATCCTGGCTTCCCAGCTCCTTCCCAACACACAGTGCCTCAGCATAGGCAGCCAGCTCTATCTCCTTTCACTGACACAAAGTCATTACTTCTGGACCTGAAATAGATCTTGGGGACTTGTTTAGTGAAAACTCAGTATGTAAGAGATCTGGGGCAGGATTCCCCAAGTTCCTATTATGTGCCTGGAAAACTGCAGAAATCCCAAAAAAATAAAAGTGGAAGCACTTAGTCTCAGACCATAGTGATAGACAGAGAGAACCTCTCAGAGGATCAGTGGTTTTAGTGCTGGGTGATGATGCAGGGAGCACTCCCTGACACCTTTTTAAATATCTGTAACACCTTTCTCTTCTCCTGTACTTCTTCTAATTTTCTCTCAGCTCCAGGAGTATTATAGTGGCATCTCCTCTAACATATTAGGCTTTATAACGATGTTAAAGAATTGTCAGCAGAAGGAAAAGGAATTACACCCTAGACCAAAAACAAAACAGTGAAGTCAAGCCTGCCAGTCAGGTTTCCTATCTCCTTCAAAAACTTCCTTTGGAAACATGGTGGAGAACGAAAGAAATCTGTGCAAGCAACCACTCCACACTCACTAGCGCTGCTCTCCAGCAAGACTAACAGGCACATTTATGCTCATCACAATTTCTCTAAAATACTAATAATGATTATTCTCAGTAGGATTCCTTGCATTAGAATATCATAGGAGACTTTGCAAGCTCAGTTCTATAAGACAGTAAGTGAAATACTCTCCTCTACAACAATTTCTCAAACAAGTTGAACTTATTTTACAAACCCACAACTCACCTTTCTAGTACAGGGACACTTCAGGCTGTAAAGTAAACAGGCAAATATTAAATGAGGTGAATCAAATATTTACGCAAGCAAAGCCACTCTTATTTTGTCAGAAAACAAATAAAGTTAAAGTTGGCAGAGTTTTATAAGCCATCACACTTCTCTTTGTTTTTCCACTTCTTTTTCATGGCCCAAACTTGAAAGGCAAAGTAACCTTGGTGACTGCTGAGGTGGCACACAACTGCTCAGGACTGTCCCACCATCTTCAGGACTTCACTGGGTCGGGACATGCAGAAGCCAACTCCTCTGCAGGGACTGGGGGCAACAGGAAGCAATGTATTAAAACTGGGTGGTGGGCGTGTGATTGGGATAAAGAAAAGATCAAACAGAACCTCATCCTTTCCTCTCATTCTTGCAGAACATGAAAAAAAAAATATGCTTTGTTTCCTAAGTCCAATATCTATAAAAGCGTAAAAAAGAGAACCTGAGGTAGACTTTGTTTATATTACAGGCATTGAAAAGTCCTACCTCAACATCTGAGTCACATCATCATTTTGTTAGCAGGGTTCTCAGAAGGTGGAAAGAGACAATGGAAAGATAAAATTTAATGGACAGGATAAACACCTTTCTTAGAAATAATGCAAAAATTATACAGGGACTATAAAAAAACCTCTTATATTAGTTTTAATGACAGATACATGTCAGAACAAATCAGGCTTCACTGAAATGCTTAGCTTAGCTATTTTAGCTCTTTTTTGTGTACAACTTAAGTGATTTAACTTGATAGCGTAGACATTGACTGGAGACTAGGAGGAGATAGCTCTGTTCCAGAATGAGGCATGTAAGGTTGCATGTATGTTTGGTGGAGAGTGCCCTAATTCATTAGAGAATGGGATTCGTATACTTACGCAGTGAAAAGCTTGGATTAGGCACACAACATAATTTCCATTATGTTAATGTTGCTTTAAAATATATTGCACGGAGTGCTGCAACAATCAAATTATCAATTATAATGTCTACTCAGAGTAGAAAAGTGTTGCAAACAGAGGGCTGATTACTGCTTCAGTACTTCCAATCTGCATACTCATTGTTTAGTACAGGGAAAACAAATTATCTTGTGTTGGCCCTAGTTCAAATTTAATTAAATGAGTGCAAAGCAATTATAATAAAGTACAATAGTATAGTAATGAAAGGAAAATAACTCATTAACCTATTAATCTTTATTTATGTTCCTCTCAAATAAGTATGTAATTTCTTTATCACTGCATCCCATAAGAAATAGCAGCTCTCACTGCTCATGGCCTGCTTTAGTGGGGCTTATTTTGCTAAAGATCATTGTATGACTTCACTGTTACTATTTATATAGATTTTATTTAATGTGTCTGATTTTTCTCCTCTCCCTTACACAGTGTATTTTAAAACCCTTTCCCACATATCTGTGATGTAGATTATAAACCTGTTCACACCCCCCATTTTCTTTTAACACTTGTCAGCTCTGAAAGGTAAACCTCTCTAGGAGCATTGCTATGCTTCTGTCATTGCATAAGGGAGGGAGCACTCCCAGAACATCTGCTCAAAAAGACGCTTTTACATTAAGACATAAGATGAAAGCATATTATTTTTAAGAGGACCTGACACAGCTATTGCTTTACAATCTTTATGGGTATAACAACATACCCCGTATTTTCAAATGTGCTTTTTTGATTCTTCATTCTGACATTTATCTAGGCTGCTGGGTTGTTTTGTGATTCTGACAAATCTCAAGTTTAAGGAAAAGCAATATTTTTAGATGGTTAGTCAAATATTACACTGTGGTGTGCTTTAATTGTGCTTGCTGGATGCTAGTTATCATTATTACCTTATCTCTCCAGAACTGGTTTTGTTTTCAATGGCATCTTACATTCTAGTGTGTACATTTAATGTCACACACCAGTGCTTAGCTTATTGCAGCCAGTCAGGGTTGACTCTGTCCTTTCACTAAGCTGAGCCACTAACAAAAAAAAGAGAAAAAAAAAACCACAAAAACCGCACCAAATCATCACCAAAACTATGCCATGAAGAAGCAGCAAGATTATGAGGAAAAATGCATTTCAGAATTTTTTACTAAATAGCACTTTTGCTTTTTTTTAGACTGAGGAAACTAATAACATTGATTTCTTTTTTTTCCACCTAATGAAATGAAGTAGAGGTGGTACTGTGCTGTACTAAGTAGTGACTGAGTACTATCCTGGAGAGTGGGACAATTGGTAAATGTTATATAAAATATGAGAAAAATCAAATTAGAAGGACCACATATTAAAAATATAGTTTCCATTTCTGCATATGCAGCTTTGATTACTGACCCTTACAGAAGAACAGAGGTACCTGTGTGAAACATTTAATGAACAGAAATACAATTCTGAATATGGATAAAGGAAGAATGAAGACTACTTTTGAAAACTCGGAAACAAAACTTTAACAACACAGTTTGCAGTGTCAGATGTCCCAAGGCTTTTTCCTCTCCAAGCATGGACCCTGTACAGGCAGGGTCCAATCTTACTGTCTTACAGGATTCAAGCAGAATAGCTTCCAAAAAGTTATTAACAGATTCTCTGAGAGGATTGTAGAGGTGCAAATTTACAGCTCAGATGGCTGAGAAACATACAAGTTCACCATATCTTTCCTCTTCACACATAGCAAAAAACTTCTGCCTTGCAGAGTGTATTTCTGGTTTCACAATCTGCTGCTGAGAACTCTGTTAGCAAGAAATGGAACTCTTTAATCATAATGACACTTAATGAGTCACTCTATTCTTTGCACATTTTTAACAGTCAGTTCTTTATTTCACACTTACTGCTCAATTCTTGCTTTTATATTATTGCAGCACTAGTACTGCATTAATACAACCAGGCACAGAGCCGTGTGTAGCTCTGTTGTGTGGTATGGGACAACTGGCATTGGTGGTGGTGGCATGGCCACTGACCTGCTGGAGAGCAATCAGGAAGTGCAAAGGCATCACCAATAGGTGGCACATTCGCATTTTGCAGAGTATAATGCCATAATTCTTTTTGTTTGTTTTTGTTTGTTTGTTTGCTTTGACAATGAGTCATGTTTTAATTACAGTATTTCAACATGTGAAGTAACTAAATCATTAAAAGAGGAAGAAAGACAAATAAATAAATTTCATTAAGTACAACCATCAGAATATCATATGAATTGTCATCTTTTTCAGTCCAGAGTTAAATACTTGTCATCAAGCTAAATCAATGTTTATTCTCTGTGTACAGCAACCACTAGAGGGGAGTTTGACACTCACATTGCAAGTTCACAACAATATGCTAAACCGCAGGGAAATGTAGATCAGAAATCTGCAGTAATTAAAAAAGACTATCCTGCCAAACTCACGACTTCTCAGCATCTTTCCAGATTACTGAGTGAGATGATTTCTATCTGACTTAATAAAAGTCTAAATCCTGCTGCAAGTTGAGCTTTGTCCGGCTTCCTGATACATAAAATGAAGCAATGAAGCTGCAGTGAGCCGAGGAAGAGAATATCAAGCGTGCTCACTAATGAAGACAAATATAAAACAGAATTGCCTGAGATGAGGCTAGACTTCACAGTCACTGGACTTTTTGAGCCTTGGGACAGCTACACAAGGAAGGACTCTTCCTGTCTTACTCCTGCCTGCAGATCACTGGCTTAATGTGATATTTGGCAAAAATATACGACTTGAAAATATACAATGATGTCTTCTGTCTGCACCTAGACTGTATATCTAACTGCCCTTGATGTTTCCTCCTGTGTGTTTCTTGTTTTTATTTATGTGAATTCCTACTGTCCTCGTACTACAGGGAGATCAGATTCTCAAAAAGCATCAGTCTCCCTTTGCCGTGGGTACAGTGCACACCATTGCTGAAATTTTCCTTTAATGCAAACACACAGTTTCACTCAAGGTAACTTATAACTGTGAAAAGTTTGGTCATACCCATATGATCATAAAAATACCTTCCAGGACATCAGATATGTTGCAGAGTGCTTGGTGGGGGTAGGAATTAGGACACAACTCCTCAAGTACCAGGGCACAGGGAGCTGCAACTGATGCATGATGACCTGTCCAGTTTGATCCTTTGTACACCCACCTCTTTAGCCAGAGGGAATACTTTAAGCCTAATTGATTTAACCTATGAATCATATAACATCACATCATAACACAAGCTCTTGTACCACAGCATCATACACAACTCCTGTAGTAAATAAAACCAATGCCATAGATTCTGCAACTTCTTCAAACTGTAATTTGTATGAGTGTGGATATTTTCAGGTGCAAGCATATATCTGTCACAAGCAGAAAATACATATATACATAACATCATTTTTCCATAACTGAGTCTAAATGTACTTCTACTGATCTTCAGAATACTAGAAGAGTACAGATTCAAAATAATGAAAAAGATAATTTATCTTCTAGAAGAAAGAAGTGAATGTGCTGCACATTGCTTGTCACAAAGAATGTATTTAATCCATAATCTTATTTATAGCATAGAAATGTTTTTGACATAGCAAGGAGAGTAAAAAGTCAACAAACATGAGACAAAGACTAAATAAAACTGCACTCAAATTAACTCAAACAGTACTTAAAGGGACATTGATCATGTAAAAATATATAAGGCATACATTCAAAAGTTAAAGATGTTCTTTATTATGTTTTGCACCATAACATCCCATTCACCTGATTTACTCTAACACCTACCCATGTAAATCAGTGGGTTTTTCCATGGACAAAAATGACATTTCTGTGGCATTCAATTGATGCAAGTGGAGAATTTGACCCTATATCTGAAAACCTTCCACTAAATAAGCAATTAGTGTACACAGGTGGTGTTTTTCCCTAGTAATTGATGTGAAAGTCTAACCACTTCTAAAGCCTGGCCATTTGCTTGACAGACAAGAATTTGTTTTCCTCAGTCATGGGCACAATTTCATATGGATGGGCTTTTTTTCCTCCCCAAAGTAGAAAGACAATCTAGATTTCAGCATTTAATCTTCCTCTGACAAAATCTCAAATGGCCCTTAAAGATCTTCTGCAACTCCAATGAGTTTATTCAAGATACTGCAACTAGTCCTACTGGAAGGCATCACCTTGGGCACTGGCATACACACATGCCTGAAATCTGGAAATGTACTGAGAATACTTGGAGACTTCTGCCCTCACCATTCAGGCTGGAAAACTTCCAGGAACCCATAGGTAGTTCAAGGTAAAATGATCAAAAGTAATTTCTTCATGTTTACAACTTAACAACAATATTTTGCACAACAGCTCTCCCTCCACAGGGGATAGGACCAACCTTATAGAAGTGATCAAACTTTGGCTGCAGCTCTTGCAGCAGAAAAACAGTACTTTTGTCCATCATAAGAATTATCCTTCGTAGATTAATTCCCTGCATGAAAATCAAGCAGGTCTAGTGTAAAATTAGATTTCAAGATCAGTGTATTAACTGATCATGAAAGGATTATAAGTCTCCACTGTAACACTTAAAATAATCCTTAAGACTTTAAATGATCCTAAAATACTTCATGCAAATAGAGCACCACGTCAATGCTTTTACAAATACACTGCAAACCCTGCATCTGGACTAGTCTGTAAGTTTTACTCTGTTCAATATTCTTCATATCAAAGAAGATCATGCATGTCACAATAGGATGAACATGAACATCAAGACCTAAAATTACAGGCACTGGTTAGAATTTGCCAGCCTCACCAAATAAGTAGCTCTAGAAAAAAATCCCTAAAGTCACTATTTACAAAGTGTGATTCCTCTGTTTAATGGTGACAGAGAATTCAGTATGTAGTCCAGATGGTTGGTTGCACAGATAACAAATCCAGCATGGCATTTTGGTGCTATGGGCAGTCTGTCACGCTGTGGTAGACAGATAGATTGATAGACAGACAGACAGACAATGACTTTCTCTTTTTGAAAGTGTTTTGCTGTTAATATACATAATTTTTTAAAAATCCAGCTATGCACAGACCTCACTCAGTTACAGAACTACTACAGAAGAGATGGGGAAACATCAGCAGAGTTTCATTTTAAGTTTACAAGTTCAGATGTTTCTGTTGTCCCCTTAGGAAAGAAAA
Organism: Corvus kubaryi; assembly: GCF_017639235.1. Classification (NCBI taxonomy): domain Eukaryota; kingdom Metazoa; phylum Chordata; class Aves; order Passeriformes; family Corvidae; genus Corvus; species Corvus kubaryi. The sequence continues at coordinate 10,124,051 of NW_024581093.1, read as the reverse complement.
GGGCAAGGACTGCGTTCAAAAACCTATTCAATAATAGATCTTAAGCTCTTAGCTAGGGCAGGACAATTCTGGGCCAGCACAGTGATTCCCCAACAGCTGGTATACATACTTTGTAGTACTACAAGTTTTTGGCAGAGAAACTCAACTAACACTGGATTCTATTCCCAGCGCTGTCTTTCCCCAACTTTTAACCGAGGGCAGTTTAGCTAAATTCTGTCTGTTCCTGGTTAGCCATCTGGTAAATAGATAATATAATTGCATCCTTTATAGGCTTATTGTGGGGCTTAATTATTGAAAGTCTTTAAGATAAGTCAAAGTTCTTGGTGAAAAGTTGTGCAAAGCATTAACAAATAATAATGGGGACAGCACTAAGAGGAGGGGAAGCTTAAAGCTGAATTGCTGCATAGGAGAAATGTGCCCAACTGAGGCAAGAGAAATATAGGCAAGTGAAAGGGAAGGGAGCAAAACCACTCAACTAATTGCACTAAAAAATGTAGAGAAGGAAAATGGGCTAGGTTGAAATGACAAAAAAAGTAAACTTGGACAAATGGGAAAGGACAGACCTGGCAAAACAGAGTAAGTTATGTGTCACTAGAGAGGTATCAAGATTGGACTGAGCCAGGAAGCTTAAGCTGACTGGAGGGAGAACTTGTCTGTGCTTTACAATTCATGTTTCATTCTGTTCCAGTTCGCTCATTTCTTTATGGTGTGGCTTACACAGATTGTCCTAATGGATGGCACTGCCACAGGGCATTTGCCCTGTTCTGTCTCATCTGAAGTGGGCGGTTCCTCAGGGAGCTGACAGTTTCTCCTGAACGTGTGGCATTTCTAGGACAGACATCTGCACAGGCATCTCTGTAACAGCCGAAGGGAAGCAGTGTTGACTCCCTTCACCATCCTGATCATGTGCAAATTGCATCATCTGCACTACCTTCATTTCCTAAGCATAATTGCCATAAGTGATCCATTGATTGCTATCTGACACTCAGCTTTTCTGCTCTCATTTCCCAGATGTTCCTGGTTTTGTCATGACTCTCAACTCCATTTTATCAGAGATGTGACAACATATATTGTAGGGACATGGTCATATGCAAAGAAAGAATTATATCAGATAAGTACAGTAGAGAACCACAGTGTTTAAATAGCATTATCACAAATGTAAACACAATTAGCTTACTGTTTATTCAGCTTTCATTGGAAAAGTTGTTTTATATACTGGATTTCTTTATTGCAAAGGCCGTGCACTTTAGATAGCATGGCAGCAAACAAAACCTTGTCCCTTAATTTTTTGAAGCACTCTAATTTTTGGGGGGTGGAACGATAGATACCGATTTAAAAAGTGGGTCTTTACTGCGAGTCCTTGTTTAAACTGGAAAGTTTTCAATTAAAAAAAAAATTAGATAAAAAGTGCTTTTATAAATATAAAACCGGTAACTATGTCTTCTGCTTATTTCACGTAATGTTAAGAGACAGTCTAATGGGGGTGGGAGGGAGGCATGTATGCAAAAGATCTTGTCTACCAATGTCAACAGGCTCTTCTCCCCTAATGTACAAAGATAACTTCTGGCTTTCCAGAATATTTTAACCATACTGACGAATGCCCCTCAAAAAACCAGAAGGGGTCATTAGGTATTTCATAAAGAAAAATACCAACCAGCAACAAGGAGACAAGATAGGAGAAGGAGGACCTTCTGGTTATTTTTTGTATTGCTGAGTCCGTGGCACAAACTCTGAGATATAGTGAGTAGTTAAATGATCTTGTTCCACACAATAAGTTTTGAAAAATCATTTGGCCTCCTCACTTGTTGCTAAGCACTGGGTCCTGCTCAATCTTGCTCTTAGAAATATTAATTACTCAGAAAAATCCATGCCTTTTAGCAATAAATTATTAAATACAAACATTGAGCTTACCTTCTGTCCCTGCACTACTCATTTGCCTGTTACTGACAATGAAGCTGCATCACTTCCAATAAAACTTCATTCCAGCTTTCATGTTTTTCTCTAAAAAGAAAGCAGGTGAATCCTTGATCTGTCAAAGACAAATGTTATTTTGTTTTAGTCTGTCTGACCAGTCCATCAATTACAGTCATTCATCTGCTGTGGAAAGTGAAGAGTGCACCACAAATTTGCTAACATTGCATCTGCCATTACATTTTTCTTTGATAGTAAGTGAGGCATAATAAACCTTGATCTTTTTTTGTATGCTGCTTTTTGTTTGAAAAGTATGATTCACTGGATAATACATGCTGTTCCTCTCCAGAATTACATTCTACAGTCAAAACAAATTTCTTCTTTGGATTCAACAAAAAACACTACTTATTGTTCTTAAAAAATAATAATATAATGGAGAAAACGCCATGTGAAAATTTTAGGCCCGCATTTTCAGTGCTGACACCTGCTGAGTGACTCATCAGAGAAAGAGGGCCTATTATCACCATAAGAACTCAAGAAAATTCTTTCTGAATTCCAGTAAATGTCTTCCTTTTCAACAGCTTGTTCAAGATACATGAATGTGATGAAATTCTGTGTTCTTTGTGAGTGAAAGTGTTTTCATTTTCATTCAGCAAATAATCTGTAACCCCCAATGACATTAGAAAGTTTATTTGTCTTTTGAGTGTTCTGTAGAAGTCATTTGGAATATGTCAAAACTTTTCAGCCTAAAAGCTACACTGGTGATCATTTACACACACACAATTGATCATTTAGGGGCTGGAAAAGTATTCTTAGACCTTTCACTGCCAATGCAAAGGAATTTTTCTAACAGTAAAACTTCAGTAAATCTGCCTCACAAATAGAATGTACTACTGGGCTGCATGTTTCCTGTAACACACTCATGACTCACCTTCTCCTATTATGCTTCTCCCAAAAGAACAAAAAAGCAAGGAGAGCACCGTTCAGTTCTTGTCTTACCTCAAAGATAAACTATGAACAGTATCACAGATTTCTTACTTTTCAGATGTTTATTTACATTGTATTTTGAAGCTTTCCCCTACAATTCAGGTAAGATTCTTCACTTCTTAAAGATAGAGAACACAAAAGAAAGAGGGGAGGGTCCAAACTAACACAGATAGAAATAAACCTACACGTGGGTGTAATCCAGTTCAAAGAACAGGTTTCAGCTTGTGTTTACTGCTGTGTCTCACCTGAAGTTAATGGATTCACAGACACTAATGAACCCACCCAGTATGTCATCTGTGCACAGGTGAAATATCATTAATGAAATAAAATCTCAACACAAAATAGCAGTAATGCCCGTTATTTATCTTTTGCCTGTATATATGCAAGTCAGTATGAAGATTACTTTGACCCCACTGCTCTTTCCAATGCTGAAATGCAAGTGAAAAAGATTTTAAAATAATATGAGATAGGTTTCTCTCACTCCAACACTGAGATTCCTTTAAAAAATAAGTGAATGGAAACATTGTTGTATGATAAAATATTAATTTTTGTTTATATATATTATTATACTCCCTGTGTTGTTTTCTTATCTTGACCAGTAGAAAATTAGAATCTATTATGTAGAAACATAACTTACTATAAGGACATAAAACAAGTAGGTACATGCCAATCTGAGTAATACAATATATAATCACTGTATAAAATAAAAATTATTAAACTTTCTATGTTTCAGGGAGGAAACACTTTTTCAACACTGTGCTGGTAATTTCTTGCCCTCCAAAAAATTCTCTCTTCTAATGTACACACTCTCTAGAGGGAGACTCTAACTGTATTTATAAGTACATGATGAAACACAATATTCTTAACTGATTTGAGTCAGGAAAAATATTTGGAACAGCTTAGCTCACACAGTAGGTATATTGTGAAGCAACTTGCAGTTATTAAAACCCTGAAACATAATGATAATTTAAACAGTAACAGAAGATCATACATGAGCTTTGTTTGCTCAGTTAATACTACAATTCTTTCATGGATTCACAGTAAGATACTTTAGTTTTCCTTTTATATATCAAAAACTGGTGAACTGTTTACCCCTTAATGTAACTTTGTATGGTCAGAGCAACAGCAAGAACAAAAAAGAAAATCATCTTTATAAGCTAAAGGTCCCATCTGCCTTATATTTCCAAATTACTATGAATATTGTTATGTAGCTTTCATTTTATGGCAGCACCAAAGAAATCAAACTCTGAATAAGTATTCCCTTCCACAATGACAAGTACAAACAACACAGAAGCAATCCTTGCTCCAAAGCCATTACATCTAATCAAATTATTAAAAATAGTAATACTGATCATTGTGGTCTGTTTGTAAGGCTGCATATAAATTCATCAGCAGATGCCACATCAAGCAGTATGCAGTCATAAATTGTTACCTAATCTGCTCAAGGACACGAGACCAACACTTTTGATCCACAGCTAAGGGACTGTGACTGCAATGAACAGTACTTGAGAAAAATTAAATCACAGAATGCTTTGGCTTGGGCCTGACTCCTACGGAGTAAATACAAAATATAAATATCCTTTTGCAGGAACGTGCAGCTAAGACAGTCTTTAATTTTAAGGTGCACAAACCTGAACTACCTTAGACTGCTACCAAGTTGCTAGAAAGGGCTGGATCTGTTTAGAATATTAATTGGAGCTTGTGCATTTTCTGAATTCCATCAGGTCTGAAGAGTTTTACTTTAATAATACCATTATCATTAAAGAATTTCATTGAAGAAAAAAAAAAGAAACAAATGGATATTTATATCCATTTATATCCTTAAAATAAGTCTTGCTAGCTGAGTTTCAAAATTATGTGCACTTTTTTTTCAAGTCACCTTAACTGCACAGCCAAGCAGTATGTGAACTAGGCAGATTCCACTATAATTATATAGAATTGCACATTCCATCTTGCTTGTGCAGTTCCATGGCTTTGACTCGGTTTCAAAATGGGGCTTTTTTGTGGAGAGACTTATACTAATTCCTCATCACCAATAAACAATATTTCCTTAAACAACATGTTTCCTTTATTTTCTAGGCTTTTCACATATAAAGGGTCAGCCATTAGCCACTCTCACTTCAGTAACTGCAAGGTACCTCTCATGGGTTAATACAGCCTATCGTCTAAGCTAGCAGAAATGTTCTATAAAACATCCAGCATCCATTTTTGAGAAGGCTAAAAAATACAAATGGTTTGCTGTAAATTTAAAAGTTGAGAATCTTTTTTAAGCTTAGGGGGAAATATGAAAGTGAGGAAAATTTACAGCTGTATTGACATCTGTACTTACGTTCTTACCAAGAACAGGTCAAATAATCATTTCTTGGAATTAGACTGTGGTGAGTTCAGATAAAGAAACCAGACCATGTCGTTCAAAACGTTAAGCAGGAAAAATTATTTCCAGAATCTGTCTCTCGTGGAAGAAAGCACTGGTGTTTCAAAGCCAGGATTATTTTAGCTGAGTTACTCGTACCACAGTGTGTACTGGCCTATTTCTAACAGCTCTGGGAAGCTGGGTGAGTAGGCCTATAAAACTACACTCCGTGGATTTCATATGTGTCTAAATGTAAACAACAGAACTTACAACTAATTGCCTTTTAGATAAAGCTGACTTAAGCAATTGAGATAACAGAATCCTACAATACTCTGGATGAAACATACTAAAAATGTGAATTAATAAGTTAGCTGATATTGAGCTCCAGATGTTTCTTACTCTGGCAATGTTCCTTAAGTGATGATAAGCAGATTTACATACTTAACTAATATGCTTATTTACAGAAAATTTCCAGATCCAGACTAGCATCCAGATTTCTTATTTGGCTTCAGATCAAAAGACATACCATCAAGAAGGACGGCATCCAAGAAAACCTTTTCAACATCTGCTAAGAACTAAACAACAGATATTTGATTTTCTGCAAATTTAATTTCAGGCAAAATTTTACTTCATCCAATAATTTTTATATCCTCAAGACAGCCTGACCTAGTCATTTTACATATTCAAATCTCAGAATACAGCTCATACACTGGGAAAGACAGCAGTTGCTAAAGAGAAACTCTATTAGTTTGTAGTTCACATTCAAGATTGCTATGAGCAATTTCACTTAGAGTGAGACAAAAGCTTTTTTTGGAAGCAAAGCTCTTCCCTCACCAATAATATCAGTGATTTAAAGAAGCAGGTTCAAAAACATTTTATATTTTACTTGTAAGTTAATAAAATTTAAGTTCAAGCTCAAAAATTTGGGCTCTACTGTTTCAAAACACTGAGGAATAGAAAATAAAGGTAATATTACTGAGTCATCGGTTGTATTCTTTGAAATTCTTATGAGAAGTGCTTATTGTCACATTAAGGCAAGATAAGACCAAATCTAAGCAAAAACTTAAAAGAAAATACTTGGAAGAATGGATACTATTCCAAATTTCTTCCCAGGTTTCAGAAAGTAAAACACAAATATACCGGGAGGGAACGTGTATATTCCAGGGCAGAGTAAAGAGAAACAGCCAGGAAATACAAAATATGGACTTCATTTTCAAAATTAATTATTTTAGAAGAAAAATGAAATGAAAAAAAAAATGTTTCCAAATAAGTTGAGCACTCACATAAACTTCCACTGAAAGCCAAGATAACGATTATATAACCACAAAAGAGGTAAATGTTAAACAATGTGTTATACCAGTAGATATTCAGACTGCTTGAGGAATGACACCACGGATTAGGAGAGATGAGAGTAAAAACTACCCAGTTTTTCTTGTGGTTCCTTGGTGTACATGAGAGAACAGGAAATAAACCTACCAGGAACTTGGCACAGAAGGAAGCCTTCTGGATATGGATAACCACAGTACATGATTGGTCTCTAGTACCTCACACCCACAGCTCTCAACCTGCTTTGCAAAGCATGTAAGTGCAGGAAAACTGCTAATCTGAATCACCCTGCAGGGCCATGGCAGATTCAGAAACATAAGAAACAAGAACACCCGACCTGCTGCACACCCTGATCTTTTTACTATAAAAAGAGAATATACTTCTACACTTCATTTGTTGTGGGGAAAAAAGACAAAAAATTTTGGCAGGACTATTCCCTAAATTACACTCATGAAAAGAAAACAAAGGGAAAACAACATTAATTATTTCATTAAGCAAGTGTGATTTTATTTTTTGTTTTTAACTGGCATTAAGACTTTGGAATATCTGGAATTAACAGTACTGCTATCAAATGGAGTCAGACTTTACCATTGATATTTGTTTTGCCATTCAGTCCTTTCATTCCATCCACTTCCACCCTGAAGACCATGTCTTTTCCCTTCTTAACATCCATACACAGGACGTCTACTTTTGATTTAGCCTATATGCTCATCTCCTTGCCTTATTACTTTAATTCCTCTTTGCTCAACTGCAGAATTAATGCTAGATTAATCTGCACACAGGGCATCCATCCCAGTGTGCCTGAGTGCAACAGCAAACAGAAACCAGTAGGGAAGTTTGCAAATGGTTCAATTATTACATGAATTTCAAAAAGCAGCTTCTGATAAGATTAGTTTCTCGAATGTGTTCCATGTGGTTTCACTGAGAAGGCATTGGCACATAGTCTAAATCTGACCATGGAGTGATTTGGGAAAGCCTGTGCAGTGCTAGGCAGCAGAAGCAGAATGACAAAAATCTGTGCTTGTTCTCTTCTTTGTTTTCTCCAGGATCTGTGTCCATGATCCCTGTGAAGTTTCACAAATCTGTGGGCTAACTGGCTCACAAGAACACCCTGCTCCAGTTCCTGCCCCATCCCTTGGCCTCTTCCATCCACAGTATGGCACCAGCCTCCAATCCTGTGGGCAAATTCTGCCTGGGTTTGCTATTTCCTGGGAGAACAGGCCTGCTTTAGTCTGCCTTTTGTACTAAGCTCCTTGGAATCATCCAGGCAATAATACAATTTTGAATCTCAAGCCCCAAGGAAAAGTGAAGATATCACACCATTGGAGAAATGTCCTTTTGAGTGAAACTAGCCAGCTCTGGTTTTCTTACTGCTCGAACTCCCCAAGGTAGGTAAAGATGCCTCTTGCCAAAAGTTTTCTTATTTGAGTGCACCCCAAGACATGACACTGCTCTTTCCATTTTGCCGAGTCAGTCAGAATTCAAAGATGTGTAAAACCATGTATAATGAACCTGATCAAATGTGTTCTGGTACCAGAGTCATTTATCTTCTTGTATCCAGGCCTCAGTCATGAAGGAAAACAGAGCTCTGTTCCTTGCAAACCATAAAATATTTCCCTCTAATTATCCTGACACCATTAGACACACTCAGACTCCCATAAATTAATGTAAATAATGTGAATATAATTTATCATAAAACCTACAAAGCACAGTAAAACCTTCTTCTCCCCCTTCTCAGGCATTTCAGTCAGTTCAGTATAACATTGGCCTAATATTTAATGATCCAGCACTGTGCTAGTCTGCTCTATGACAGATATCTGTGTATAAACTATAGAACATAAAATAGATTCAAGGGAAGGACCAAGAACTGGTATACAACATTTCTGAAACTATTTAAGTGATAGAGGAGCTGTATTCCCACTTTCACAAGTGAATTAAGATACACAGGAGATTTTGAAAATTGTAATAAACTGACAATAATTAGGCATTTGTGTGAATTATACTTTTTATCTCCATTTAATTATTCACTTTTACTCACTTCTGTGATTAATTAGATTTTGTTTTGAAACATTATTCCTAACAGCTTACAATAAAAGATATACTAACTACTCACAGCTTAAGGAGGTTTATATAAGTCCCTTGATGGGGCTCAGAAGAAATACAGCCTGTAACACCTGCCTGAGGAGTCACAGCAGGAAAAGGTGCTTACAGTGGTGGTCTTCTACCCTAGAGGAAGGACAGCTGTGAATCAGGAATGGGAAACCCATAAAAACCCAGCAATTAAAAAGAAATACTTCTTTTTTCAGGTTTCAGTAAAGGAGGACTGTAGGTGCTGTATTTCTAGAGAAGCTATGCAGAAGCTAGAAACAAGAGAAAAAATTATAGCCAATAGGAGGAGTTTTGTTAGCTAACTGCTGTGGGAAATAAGCACTATGAAGGCACTTGGGCCATCTGATCAAAGAAGCAAATATTCTAAAGAGGCATTTGTGTCATAAGCTGCAGAGAAATTGAAATGAGAAAGCATTATCATGTTGTCCTGAAAAAATAATGGAAAGGTTACAATAGCAAAAGCTGGGCAGGAGGAATGGGCATGGTGGGATGTTCTTCCTGGGTAACACATGGAGATTTCCTACAAGGTCACGAACAGCTCTGTCTAACAGATACAAACCCAGCAGCACCCTGAGGGGACTGTGCTGAACTTAAGAGAGGCTGACCAGAGATACAGGTGTGCTCTGTCTGCTTCCTTCGTTGATTAAATTCAGGACTTCACAAAGCTGTTACACGGAAGAACTCCGACTATAGCATGGTACCCCACATGTCTCTCCCTTATCTCTCTGTGGAGTGAACAAGCCTCCCCTTCCTCCCCTGCCTTGAACACAATTCCCTTGTTCTTTCCATTATTTTTATTACTGTAGGTGCTTTATTGCTGACAAACACTGAAAATTTGAAGTGTTAAAATGGAAATGAAGATAAGAATTTAACAAACCAAAATTATTTCAATATCAATCTGATAGTTCTACCAGCCTAACATCCTAATACAAAAGTGTTCCTCTAGTATTAGGAAAGTCATCAAGCCACGATAAGGGAGACAAAATCACTTCCAGTCTCACCTGGGGACTTGCAGCTAACAGCACAATTACACATGCTACTGCATCAAATATACTAAAGCAAACATTAGGAGGGTTTTTATTTATATGCATTCTGTCTATGCAGCAGTGTCAGAGTTGACAGCTCAAAAGACTGCTTTTTCCCAAACTCCTACTTTTAATAATCTGCAAACATGATTGAAGGAAGCAGTAAGAAATCTAATAAAAATGAATGCAGAAAGGATTAAGGAGACAGCTTCATGACAATTTACAGTTCTACATAGCAGTCTCTTGCTACGAGATGTGATAAGACAAATCTTGTTTACAGTGTGTTAATCCCATGTCCCAATAATGCTGGTATGCAATGGATTCAACTCTTCTGTAGAATGGAGATGCTTCTGCATTAAATGAACAGCTGCAGGTAGCAGCAGCCCGAGTGAGAGAGCAAAGGCCAAGGGTTAGTCCGGATTACATTTTCCAATGAGTCATTCACATCTCCTCCCTCAGAAAATGTTTGATGTAAGTTGTTTTGTTGTAAATTATAAGTAAAGATTTATTTGAGCTTTTCTGGGTCAATGATTGACTTTTATTGTTCGCTAAGGAGGGAAATTTGAAAGCTGGCTTTTAGGTTTTTAATGTAATAGAGATTTATGCATTTTCTGTGACTGAAGAGGACTCTGTGAAATACCTTTAGCCATGAACAGTGTGTCTATATAATACCAGGTACCCTCCTAAATCAATTCCCCTTATGAATGTAAAATTTAGTAATTCTCTTTGCAGAGCCAGTAAAAGTTCATGGACTATTACCTTTTTATCTCTATACAAGTGTTAGGTCCTATCACTGCTTACTCATGTCCAATCACTTCAAAATATTAGCTAATTAGACATTGTCTAAGCTATTGGCCTCAAAGGTAATGGTTTGACCCAGATAGGACATACGTCTGCATCTCAGAAGCCAGATTATATTCCTAGATCTGATATTCAATTTTCTGGACACTTTAGGAAGCTCACTTCATCTTCTGTGACTGTTTAATCTTTGACCTTTATTAGTGTCTGTGTCAACCGTAAAACACTCTCTCTTTCCATATGGATACCTCTCCTATTTTGTTTTGCAGCATCAATATTCCACTAGAAGACAAACCAAAAGAAAATTATGAAAATAATTTCAAAAGTTTCAAGAACCTCATGCAGACACTGGTATCTTCAGTTGCTGCTTATTGGTAATAATCACTATTCTTCTGTTTTGGTGTTTTATTCATACATTTGAGAATTAGAAAATACATTTTTCTCTAGGCTGCCCTTTACATCAGTAAGGGAAAGCTAGTTGTCCTTTAGTCAACTTTTATTTTGTTTCTGCCCAGCTTGTTCTTGGAAACAATAATCTAAGTTTCTCGTCTTTCTGCCATTGGAATGCCTGCATTCTGGATCAAGTGCTAACCAATCCGAAAGCCGTGAAGATGTATTGTGTTTAATCACATCTGTCATTACAGGAGATGGTCACCTTAGCAGAAAGATCACTATAATGGGTTGCTAATGGGCTATTAAGGGGCTTTCAAGTATCAAGATGATCATCATAAGTAAGAACTGAGAGTCATTCTTTATTTCTGTGTAAGATTAATTTTTCCCCAGTAATTCCATGGATTAATAATGCAAGGTTTGTGCACCTCAGGAACTGCTTCACAGTTTCTTACCATATGCTATGCAAATTCAATAATTAACTCTTGACTTCACAATTTAAAAATAAGGTGCTAGTAACTCTATTTAGGGAGGGGAAAATACCAAGCTGAGCAAACATTCTGAAAGGAAAAATTAGATTATATACTTTAAAAGGGTCATGATTTTATCAGAGTTTCAGAACTACACTAACACACACTCAGTTATAGTCCACAAACATTTTTAAATGGCAAAATGCAGAAAATATATGTCACCTCAGATCCTTCTCTATCATTTCTTTGTTCTCCGATTAATTTCTGGATACTAACACCTCTCAAAGCTTTGCAGACTGTATCAAAATGTTCTATATTGTGTCTAAACTGGTGCTCTCAGATTTGATATCCTTTCAAATGAAAGCAGAAAACATGGAAAGTGGCATTATACGTTCAGATGTGAAATACTGAATTAATTTTGGCTTATAGAACAAATGGAAAGGAAAAAGCAGGTTCTTTCCAGTCCTAGCTGGTTATACAACTTATAACAAACTGTCAAACAATTTGACTTTTATGTCAGATTTTTCCTAGGTATAGTTCTCAGTTTCTTGTGAGTTGAACAGGTACCTGTCACTAACAGACAACAGAATAAAGAGGTTTACCTGCACCTTTGAGCTTTATAGCTTATGGTTCCAAAGCTGTGTGTACACTCACACAAGTAACACATATACAAAGCTTTTTTCCCTTTTTTTGCCAGTGATAGAGTTATTTTCAAGCTTTCCTTTACAATTAAATATTTCTGCCTTCTTTTGGTTCTGCCCCTGACCAACATGGTCAGCGAGCTCTACATTTAAAATGTCTTTTTGAAGTTCCTCTGGTGATTCTGCCTGTATTTTCTGACAATCCTGAGTTATCCCATGTTGCAGCTCTTCCTCTCTTTTACTGCTCCAGCACTATCTTGGAGAATAAGTGTCAGCAGGTGTAAACAGGAAAAAGAAGACAAGTGGCACCATTATAGCATTGCTTTCACTTGAGAGGGGCTACTTTTAGAAAAGAAAGCACTTGCAGCAACTCTTATTTGATTGGCATCATTGTCTAGTGAAGCTGGCACACCATCTTGTGAGCAGGCACAATGCCATCAGAACAGATGGGCATGTGCATGGGAAGCCAAAAGATAATGTACGAGTACCAAATGTGTGTATTGGAGGGCAAGTTTCCCAGTCAAGGAACTGCAGAATGGCAGTTTATAAGCTTCTGCACCTATGTTTAAGGGAGATAACACACACATTGCATCTTTACAATACGTTCATGGGTAAAACACTCCGCAACAATAGACTGGGACCCAAGAGTCTGGAATTCACTGACTGCTGAAGGATTAGCAAATTTGCAACCTCCTGTAAGTAAAAGAGCCACGTAAAACCCCAATGTGGTATCTTTACAGTTGCAAACTAGGATACTATTTCTGCCTTTGACATTGACCAGGAGGAGATAACTGAAGACCAGGAAGCAGGGACTGTATGGAAGCATCCTCTCCAAAGTATTCCTCCCAGGCAAAGCTTTCTGAGATGAAGTTTTCATGTGGACCATCACATTTAATAACAGGTGGACTTAATGACATGAATTTGTGTTACATCTTTGTGCATCCGTTTATAATTTTAGTTTCCACAACACCTTAATGAATACTACAAGTGGATCATTCATAAAATGAGTGAGCACTTCCTTTACTTTGTTAAACTTGCCCCTTGGCCAGAGTTATAGGGTAGCAGCATATGTTGCCAGAAATAACTGCTTCTTATTCCACTCTTCTACACTGCTTGTGAATATATGGACTTCTAGAGTAGCCCCCTCCTGGACTAAGTTATGTTTGTATTTCACAGCTGTCATTTCAGGCCTCCCAGGTTGCCCAAAATGGACACAGAAAATTCTTAAGGTCTAGTCAGAAATCTGGTTTGGTCATTACTTTTGTCCTGCCAACACCACTGTCACCATCACTAATCTGGTCAGAAGCAATATTATGTGGAATAAAGTAGAAAAAAAACAAATCAGAGACATGATAAATATTCATGAGTGATACCAGTCAATTCAGGTTTGGCAGTATTACACATCTCCTTTAAATGGGCTTGAATGACAAGAAGAAACAGATCACATCAAACAATGCCACATTGCACTTCAGTATGAAACCACATTTATTGGACCTCCATAGCACATGCGCTTCATCAAGGAATAAAGCACAGTAATAGAACATATAAATAATAATAGACTGAGATAGGAGTTATCCCAAGATGTGGTAATGTGTATTTCTCAGCATCCTTTCCTGTCAGCCCACTGCATACTAATGAAATTACATTAAAATATCCATTCATATTCTAAACTCATTTCTAAATATTCTCTTAACTGTAGCCTTTTTTCCCCCTCTATTAGGAACCAAAGGGTAAACAAGGATGTGGCTATAATCTGTCTGTTTCCATACCAGCATGAGGATTTTTAATACTTCTAACAGTTACACCCCTAGACACACCTAAGATAGAACATAGCAATGCTCCCTTTGATTCCCAAGAACAGAAAACAAATCTAAGTCTACAGAAACAGAAAACAGCTCTAAGTCTAAATGCTTAGTATTTTATACCAGTACAACTTCAGCAAGCTCACACAGCACAGTTTTTTTTAAATACAGATAGCATGTAAGTGATACCTGATTACCTGTACAGAAAGGGCATCTCTTTATCAGTGCAGCACCATTGTAGGATATTGCAACACAACCGATCAAACAGAAAAACTAAACTTCAGGGTTTGAAAAGACTGTAGTGTTTTCTCCAGTAACACCATTGGATTTAAGGACTTGTACTATATATTATATATATATATATATGTATGTATGTATGTTATTACCTCTGTACTGCTGAATACATGCATATGAAAGCGCTTTGTTTTAATACCTCCGATTTCCTTCAAACCCTCTTTATTATACTTTTAGATATTTTAGAGACATTATTAGGTTTCAGATCCTGAACTTTTTCACTGAGAACAAATCCAGCCTGCTCCATTTCCTTTCCTTTATACGTTTCCATACAAGCATACTGAAGCACATTTTATACCCAGTCACAAAAACCTGAAAGAGAAAAATCTATGATCCTTTTTGGTCTACCTTGGAGCATTTGGCTATCTTCTTTAGTACTCTCAGTAGAATAAGTGATAATTAACAGTGATATCTTCCCAAATCGGAATGGTTTGATGGAAGCACTTTTGAAACACATCACAGTGCCTGATTTGCTGAAACTCAGCCAGCTCTTCTTACATCTGGAGCAGCAGCACTATATCTAACTTATACCAGTTGGTAGTTGAAATCTATTAAAGATTATTGTTAGCATTTAAAAATACAGTTGCCCCTAGCTGGTTTCTCTTACATTAAAATTGCCCAGCTGCTTTAGCTCTTTTGGCTTCAAATTGGAACAACCCACGGGAGAGGCCAGGTGTTGGTGTCAACAGCAGCGCGTGCAGCCACTGATATGTTCTTGTTCTGGGTTTTCACTGTAGAGAGACTTTCCCTCCGCCTGCACAGTGCTCCAAACAGCCATGTGAGTCAGAGAAGTAAATTAAAATTGTGTTACATTTCATAAACTGACTAGGATGGTCTTTCACTGTCTTGCCTAAAGATACCAACAGCTTTCTTACCATTTTGTGTGCTAGGACATTATTTCCCCCTAGTTCTACCAAACCAACTTCAAGGGTTTCAGAAAAACAAGATGAACAATTATCACAGTAGTGATATTACATGATTTAGGTATACAAATGTTCACATAATGCCCTTAGCAACAAGCCAAATGTTGGTTGTATTGGTATATTTTGAAGCTCATAGGATCTAGTATATGCATTCAAAATATGCTTTCTGTGCTTTTCTCTTCTGCAATAAGTTCACTTTTCTGGAGCAGAGGTGTATTAATTAAAAATATTTTTATCAATATTTTTGCCACAGAAAAATACATGCGTGAAATATAACACCTGTTATTTTTAGCATCCTCATTTTGTTCCAAATTTATCGCAGAGCATTCTTGCATAATAATTCTAATGCTTTTATGGGGAACCTAACCCAATTTTAACACAATGTGAATTTGGATCAGGTAAAGTGCTGTTCACAGAGTGTATCTGCCAGAGTATAAATTGCTCAATACTAAAATGCCCACCCTCTAGAGAACAACTTCTGCAGGTACTTTATAAACAACTGCTGAGGTTACTCAACCTGTTAATTACCGCTGAAAATTCAGCCTGGTATCCAAATTATGTCTGTTACAAAGAATGTTTATGCCAGAATTGTCAGCAGCAAGCTGCCTTCTACATCCCACCCCCACTGCCACTCTGCAATGCCCTTGAAACTAAGCAGATACAGTGTCAGTGAAGAATAAAATGAGGAATTCATGGGAGCACTCATATACTGCAGGTACACACTCTGTAACGACACACTCCTGCTCTGTAAGCAGTTCTTATACATCAGATGCTCACAACCTAAGTTACACACCTAAAAATAACTGCTTATGTCAGGAGGTTGTAAAGCAGGAGAAACAAGTACTACTTGCACATGCAAGTCCCTAAAACCAAACGGATAAATACCCCAGCTTTCGTAATCACAACAAGCACCATTTCAGAGCACAATTACAATTGATCTACTGATGAGATTGGGTTCAGAAAAGGCTACAAACAAAAATCCACACCTCAGGATAAAGTTAATGAGGCTGTCGAGGGAGCAGCAGGGCCAGATTTAGTGCCAAAAATGCACCAGTGACACTAGAGAGTTGAGGAAGGTGAAGAAAAAGAGTGCTAAGTGATAAGGAACAGTGCAGCTCAGTGACAGATAGATTTAAACCTCTTAAGTTCAATAACCACATGACAAAGATTGTTAAATCAATTCATAGGAATTATGCTGAATCCTGGCTAAGATGCACATCAAACAAATAGCACAGCATTTAGAGCTAGGAAATATAAGCAGTCAAGAAGGTAATCTATGTGTCACATGAAATATGAACAAGGAAGGGGCTCTTGGACTACTTGTAAGCAGTTCAGTGCCTTCTTGCTGAGCTATAGCAAATTTCTACCATCATGATAAAGACACCCTGGGCATCCCTTCCCTGGCACTTCAAATGCAGAACACAGGAACAATGGCAGAGGATGTCAAACTCAGAAAAGGCCCTTAATCAGGACACACTCAAAGCTCAACAGAAAACTTCCAGTTCTCCTTCCCAGGGCTTTTGAATAAAATTTGTCAGCCATTGCACTGGGGGTAAGAAATATAGAAATGTGGTGGAATGTGCAGTAAATCATTACATTCCAATGGCTCGTTTACATTACATATAGTTCAGAGTTAAAGTCCACTCTATAGCCATTCCAGTGAAATCCTGGTACAGGAGATGACGGCAGCAGATGGTTGTTTAGAAACCTGGAGTCCCCTCTAAATGAACCAAACCAGGTTGGAAAGTCCATATTGGACCTCGTCTCTATAAGGCCAGACTGAACCCTTTTCCTTAGTCCCAGAATGCTGGTGCCCAAATCCCACAAAAGATATTCATTCTGTGCCTCAGTTAAACAATTATGAAAGGACGAGGAATTTTCCATAATTGTGTCAGTCTTCAAATCTGTTTGTCTTCTTATTTTGACAAAACATTTCTAGTTCCCAAGTATGACAAAATCCAGTGTTTGTAGAGCAGTTGGTGTCTTTCAAATGGCTTAATAATGTAAGTTAAAGCCACTGTTGAAAAAATTCAATATTGATAAATGAAAATTAATGTACATTGGGGAGGCAATGGGAATTAGTCATTCATCTTAGCAAGTTCTGAGCTCCTATAATCCAGGAAGGACATCTAACCAATATTGTGAAGACCTGAAGCATGGCCTGCAGTGGGAATGGGAGCTCATAAAAAGAAAAGAAAGTTTTACTATATAAGGAAAAGAATTAAATAATGTGGATTAAAACACCTAGAGATTTTCTGCATCTCATGAGGGATATTCAAGAAATGGGGTTCACAGAAGCAGAAAAGTATGATGGAAGAAAAAAAAACCCTCTTAGATAAGGATAAATTGCCTTTTAAACTTATTTTGTTTATTTTCTTGAAAAGAAGACGAATAGGAACAGGCATGACAAAAAGTGTATTAAGAAGTAATGAAAGCTATAAAGAAGGTCAACTGGGAGCTTTTCTTCTTCTCTTCCATAATACAACAAAATGAGTTAGTTATTAAATTGAAGTGAGGTAAATTAGGAACTGATAAAAGGAAAATAATTTTTCTCACACAACACATAATTAGATTTTGGGACTCCTTACCATGGCATTTTGCTAAAGCCATAAATTTAGTAAGATTCACAGAGGGAATAGATTTCACATAGATAAATTCTTGAGATACATTGTGGTTGAAACAAAGAATTTTACTTAATGCTGACAAAGAATTATTTGAAGTGATTTAAAACTCTGGGTTTTAGATATTAAGACAAACTTAATGAGCACTTCACAGATGACCTCTATTAGTCAGAATGCTGGACAGCAAAACTAGAGCTCTCCTTCAGTACAGTAATTCCCATGTACTTGTGTTTCAAACATTACTCTTCAAGGCTATAAAGATGAAAGTATGAGTTTACACTGCCCAGGGAATAAAGACAAGTTTGGGGTCAGGGAGTTGAAGGGAAAGGGATAACTCAGGGAGCAAACTAAGAGGCTTCCCAGTTACTCCTGCTTGAGATTTACAGCCACAGATGAGGAGAGGTTCCATATGGAAGAAGATTGCAGAGATTATTTTTTTGCCTCCTCCATCTTTATCAGCTACTTTTACTGTCATCAGATCATTTTTAAATTCTGATCACGAAACAATCTTAATCTGGCAGTTGTCATACTAGAAAGTACAGTGATTACTTTGTTAAGAAACTGGAAAAACGTGATCCTGCACGTAGAGAGCAAACGTCTGTTACATTTCTTTTCTAAATGCTATCACAGTTCCCACAAAGGTCACTGGACCCGTCTCTTTTTCAGCAGAAGTGGTGCTCATGAATGTTTGGCCAATTCTAAGACAACAATATACACAATTTACAGTGGTTAACTTAAAGAGCATTTTTTTTCTGAGTGGGAAAATAAAACACTAATTATCATAGGCAGGACAGTAAATAGCTGCTTGAACAATTTACCAGAAAACACAAAGGTGCTTAAATCAGAGTATTTCAGTTACTGGGAAGAACTGAGCCATTGATGGAGGCAATGGCAAGAGAATAGCATGAGAAATAAGTGGAATGGAATGGAATCAGAAGAAGAAAAAGGAAAGAAGTTAAAAATTGCAAGGACATCCAAAACTGGATAGATGCTGTAATTGATAGTTTGGCCTAGTAGGAATACAGATTTTTCCAAACTAAAACAAATATCTCCTCAGAAGTATACAGAAAATGCGTATTAGACAACCTTTGTTGGCCTGTGCTCGGTGATATATGTCAGGTGTTTAGGTCCACAGAATTTCATTTCTTTTTGCTCTTCTAACTTACAATTCTTCATTGAACTTCAGTATTGATTTACTTCCAAATCACATACTGTACCTTCTTGCACTATTGCTTTTTAGGTAAACATTAACAACACTACAAGATGGAGCTGATCCAAAGTGTTTGTTAATTCATCAGTAGTGGGAAACCTATGTGTTTTCAAGCAATGCAAATTGGTTTGGCTTCTGCACAGCTCCTACTTTTTTTCAAACACTGATGGCAAAGAACATTTCCCAGGATTCATATCAAGTACTCATTTTAACAGCGTTAATTTATGATGTAGGTTATTCCATTCTACCCTGAATAACATGACTTATTCAAAAAGCAAGCAATTTTCCAAAGTAAATACTCATTTTCCGTTCTAACAGTGGTGATATTTGTGGATTTTAAGGGAAAGGGGCTGAGTCTGAAAAACATCTTTTCTACATTTTTTTTCTTGGGTATCACTCATTATACTGTTAGGATATTTTAAATATCTAACCCCTCCCACAAAATTTTAAAACTGCCTCACTGTATCTATTGTAGAAATGGAATTATGAAGTAGATTAACTTTCTAAAAGAAAGTTCTTACTTTACTTTTCTTGCTACTGTTTTTGTCTGCTTCTCTGGACTCAAAACTCTGTAGATGATTATAGGATCATTCATCTTAAAAAGAATAGCATTTTTCAATCCAGTGTTGACTTAATTGTTCACAAATCACTTAACCTCCCTAATGATTCAGGAAACCCATCAGTATAACTGTGCCCTTTGTGTCAGAGTGAACTTGTCTCCTGATAGAGTTGATAAATAAAGCAAAATTGGAGCTTGAGTTGTTGGAAGTCATGACATGGATGCATGTCCACAGACTGGCATGCCCAGGCTGACATTAACTCTGCCAGCCAGTTTTTCTTTGGCATTGTCATGTGGAATGCAGGCAGAAGGGACTTTCTGGCCAAATCTGAAGTTCTGGACTTAAGATCTGTCACTTGAAAGATCAATTAAATAAAATACATAGAATAATAGAAGAAAATCATGAACTTGGACAGGCTATCAATGTCACTGTGGATTTTGAATGTAACAGAGCAAGACTAAGAATTGCCCAGGCACTTAACCTGAGACAACTGAAATGCTGGGGTGGAAAAGTAGGGTGGTCTGAGGACAAAAAACATCTGTGATTTTGAATTAAACATGGTATACAAAAATTTTTTTGAAATCCTTAAAAAATATCTTTCATCCCTACATAGACCTTTTATCTCGAAATTATTAACTGCCAAAGAGAAGGCAAAATACAATAATCCTGTAGTCATGAATACTCATACTCTGTTTTGATAACTAATAATGTAAGATCAGCTAATTAAACACCCTCTTAAAATGAATGCTTAAATGAATTTTTAATTCATTCAGTGTTCCTAGCACGGTTCTTAATAGACCAGTGCTTTGTAGTTTATATCTAAATTGAATTTTCAGAGTCAAAACTATGCCCTCCATCAGCTAAGGGAAAAATGCGCGGGTGCATGCGCTGTGTGTCTGTGCAAAGGGGAGGGATCACAGCATCATATTGGGCTGTAAATTATCACCAAAAGCATTCTTAAAAATTAAGCAAGAGTTTTGACAAACGTTTTTTCTAGATTGTTGATAACACAAGATAATGGGAGTGTTTCTGCTTGATGTTTTACACTAGAGAGAGAACTTCAAATACTAGGATAGATAATTATATACATGAGCAGGGGAAATGTATTATTGTGACATGATGGGAAGTACATCATGAAGCTGTGAAAAGACAGGTGCCAGGATATCTCTACACATAAGAGAAGTCAAGCAGGTGATAACATCAAGCCTTACTATCACCCAGCCTGTAGTGTGTAATACTGTGATATCTGGTGCTATGTGACACTTCTTCTCAGGAATGATGTGTTAAAATTGGAATTCTCGAGCCTCCACTGCAGTTGGCACTATATCTGATTTACTAATTTATTAATACTAATAGCAAGCTAATAGAAATTGGTGAGGAAGAGCCTTGGTGTCATTCACACTGACACAGTGTGCCCAAGGGCACAGTGGGTACAAGAAGGGGTGAAAATACACTCACGGGCATGAAGAACACAAGTGTTGTTACAATCAACTAGATCTATGAGCAACTGATCATTTGATGTTTTTAGAAAGAATAAACCATTTACTTTTTCTTTTGCCCCACCAGGGAGGCTGTAGATATTAACATTTCTGTATTAGCAGTATTTCTTTGTAGGACTGAGTACTTGGAAACACTCGTGCTGGGCTGCTACCACACATTCCTCAGTCCTGCAGGGTAACTACTGGCATCAACCACCAAGGTGAGTGTAAACTTGAACCTCAAACTGGCAGCCTCTGTCTGAACTAACTCAACTGACAAAACAGAAAAACCAAAGCCATTTGGGATGGCAAAAGCAAAAATAAAAGTCTACCAAAAAAAAAAATCTACGAGGGTCAACAGATCAGAACATACTGCTCTTTCATTTTCACAGCAATCACAGCTTGCGTGAAGCTGCCAGTATTCAGCATAAATAACACTTGGAAAATTTCAGAAGACAAATTGCCTCCTGCAATGTGACATCAAGGTGGTATATGGAATTTTATATACAAATTTTGTTTCCTCAAAACATATTTGAGGTATAGGCCAGAATGTATATAGAAGCTTTGTATTGAAAAGCAAAACCAACCTGAACTCATGCACCAAATTATATCTAGCTAAGACATTTTTGAGAAATAGGCATTTCTTAGTTACTACAAAAGCTTCTAATGATAATTAAATTAGTATAGCATGTATAAAAAAATACCTTCTGTAGTTTTAAATTATAATCCTTAGACAAAAATATAGTTTATAGAAAATTCATACACAAAAGCATTTTCAAATACTGGCAGAAGCTTCCTATAGGTGTTTCAAACTTCTACCTTTCAAACTCAGCAAGAATAATTATCTCTATTTGAAGTTCTTTTCTACACAACTGACATCTATTTTGTTCATTTTGAGTAAAAGCAAAAAACCAGGCTAAACAGGTTGCAACTTTTTTGTTCCCTATACTTACTTTTCCTCTTTTAACAACATTATTTTAATTCTATAAAACAAAAGTAGGTTTTGCTTAGCAGTGTTTGCAAAACACAGTGTTTGCACATGGAACAAACAGTGTTGGTTTTCATGAGCTCTTAGCTTTTTTCTTCATCAAAAAAAACTAATAAAGAAATAAGTAAATAAGAAATTAACACAGTTAGCTTTCCTTTCAAAGCAAAACCTAAACTACTTAATAAAAAGTATTTTCAACATTTTGAGTTATGTACAGATAATATTTCAAAACACTTCCTAAGAAAGATCACCTTTTGAAATAACATCTAAGAAAAAAACTCTCTCTCTAGACATTTTTCTTTTTAAATTTCATCCTGACCTTGAAATAATCTGAATAAATTTGATGTGGATCAAATGTGTACAAAAATAACCCATTTATAAAGAGGAAGCTACATAGCCATAGAAATATTTATAAATAGATGGTGCATATAGAAACACAAAAACTGATTTTGCAGAAAAAGCATGATTTTAAGAGATCTGCAGCTGTTCTCAACCTTTAGCATTGCTCATGTGAGCCAAGAGATTTTTGTCTAGTACTGAAGCTAAATTAACTTCATGGCTTGGATTTATCCCCTTGGGTAAACCCCTAATGTACAGAGTACCAGGCAAAAAGCTTACTCTCAATTTCATTTTCCCAAAATTGAAATGCTTTAAAAAATAAGCATAAATGTATTTCAAAATCCAATTGCTTTGGCCCTAAATCTATCTTTTCTTGGCAGAGTGCAGTTGTTTTTAATCTGAATGCTAATATTTTACAATGTGGCATCAGATATAAAATACTAATTTACATTGTGCCAGAGATCTAGAGCATTTCAGTACTAGTCAATCAATAAGTGATTAGAGGAGTGGATTTCTGAACAAGGGAATATTATTTAAACTATAAAATAATACTGCAAATTATTCTGTAGATGATGTGTACCAAAATGTCTAGAGCAGAATAACTGCACTCATTAACACTGTCTCAAACAGAGGGGAAGGAGAGTAGAAGAAAGAGCTGTGTGATTTTAGATCAATGTGTTAAATACATGTAAGATAGAGATGTCCAAAGGCTATATTGAAGGAGGATAAATTTAATGAAATTCTGAGATAACAATTTAAGTAAAAATACCTTTAATAACCAAAAATTGGAAGTATTTGCAGACTGGGAGCTTCAATTCCAACTTTTATTCCTGCCAGCATACCTTGCAGTAAGTAGGGAAAAAATTCAACTTGTTTAACTATCATGTGAAATATATAATTTATAAAGTTAGTCCATTTTTTACATGCAGACATAGGCAGAATTCCTGACTGGACTTTTTTTGGAAGAACTATAAAACAAGCTGTAATATTAATTCTTGGAAGTTGTTTTTTTTTCTTTAATATATTGGATTGTTTTCATTTATCAGAAGTAAGTAACCTAATACATTCATCAGGCTAACAAGCCTTATGTAGTCATTACTCATGTAACAAACTGTAAGAACTAAAGGAATTTTCCCAATTATATAAGGAGATAAAAAACTTAGCAGGGAAAAATACACACATTTGACAGTTTTTCAGCCAATAGTTTTCTCTGCAGCCTTCAGCTTTTTGAATCTAATGGAAAAAACTCTTTACAGTGATGAAGCTGAACTACTATAGAAATGAATGGATACACTACTGCTTGGAGAGGGCTTTTCTTTCTTAAAAATTACAAATTTTTCCTTCTTTCACCAGTGTAAACATGTTATTCCCAGCTATCATCTGGGTACTTCCCCACTTACTGACAGGTGCATTTCTTGCTAATGATTTCTACCCCACATTCCCCAAAATTAGTCTAGTCCAGTCCAAATTGTTTCATTATTCCAAGTCAAAGCCTTCATTTTTTTATTAATCTGAGTCTAATGCTTTTTCTGGCATTATTTACACCAACACATCTTCTGAGCTGGTACAGTCTCCATGAAATATTTTATGGATCTGCCCCACAGCCAGACCACAGCAATGTTTTGGTCAAGTAGGAAGACTCCTTTCTGCTGCTCCCAACCCCTCCCTTGCCTTCCCAAAAACATGAGATCGCACTCACCAGTTCACAGAATGAACTGGGAAGGGAAGATGTGGCTGAGGGAAGGATAAAGCTAAAATTACCAGGGTTCCATGACCCTCCTGTGTCCACCCATGCAGCAAAGGGAAGGTGTCAGCTCAGGTGTGTAACAAAGAGAACACACAAAATGCTTTTCTCACAGCAGTGTGTCCTCTTCCCTTTCAAACACTGTGGGAATTAGGAGTACCAGACTTGTGCTTTACAAAGAGAAAAGGGCCAAAGGGCTGTGTTAAATAGTGATGTTACAGCATGGGAACAGGAGATTAGCTCAACCTGCCTCTTCCCTTGACATCTGCAACCATAATGATTTAAGAATCTACTGGAGAGGGCAGGGTGGGGTCGTGAAATGCAGAGCAGCTCTGGAGCATTTAAACATTTTCCACTGTTACTTCAGCCAAACACCAAATTTCTCCAGAACTGGGGCTGGTTTTCTGCAATTTCTATGGATAGCAGTTGTGCAGGCTTAAGGAATGGCTATTATGAACCAATAGTAACTTTAATACCAGAATATACATATTTTCTTATTCTAAGTATTATACTTTTTCCATTTCTGTAGTCTTTATTTTGCTATTTAAGGATTTACAGTACACTTTATAATATAGCTACTATGATAGTAGTAGCTTACTGTACCTATTTTATATGAAGTTTTACAGAGCAGAAGCTTATTTATTTCACATTCTTTTACTTTTTTTACTTTAATATTGGGATTTGGTTTGAAAAAATTAACGATATTGTAAGCCCAAGTAGCTGACCAAGGATTACTGAGCACAGAAATATTATCATTTCAGTGCAGGAGCATAACTGAACAGGAAAAATATCTTGAAGTTTTAAAGTCTAACACTGTAACCATGAATCCACAAGAAAATTCATATTCCTACACTCCATCTCTAGAATGCACACAGAGAAACAGTTTTTTCAGTGGTATTTTTATAAAAGAAGCCTTGCCAGTTTTCATAAAAAAGATGTTTGTTTACCTTTCCTTTGAGTTCCACTTATTGTGATACATACACTTACTCAGTATCTGCTTTCGTTTTAATTCAATCATCCAGCAGAGCATCAGCAATATCTGGAGCCCTACTTACCTCCCTGTTTTCTCTCTGCCCAGTACTACTGTATTTCATATTTAGTTTGCTGATCATATGTTTAACCATCTGATTTACTTAAGCCTGAAAACCAGTACAAACCAGTATCTGGATTGGTGAAAGGCCAAGGCCTTGTCTAGCTCCCTCTCCCACCATTTAGGAATAGCTGCTATTTTCTTGATGGTTGGCTTTTTTTTCCTTCAACATGCCACAGACACAGAGGATCAGGGACAAGATAGGGTGCAGTTCTTGTCAGGTGTTTTATAAGGGAGTTGGATTTCCATATAAATGAAAAGTTCAAATTTTAAATTGGGAGAATTTTAAATAATAGGAGAATAATATTTGACATTGTTTTAGCTCCTTTACCCAAGGAGTTTCTCAGTTCATTCACACAATTCTCAGAGTTACACCAAAAAACAGCACCATCCACTTGGAGCATAGAAGTTGAGGAACACAACAGTCCTTGGGGAAACTTTATCTGAACAGTTAAGGATGCAATGGAACTTCTACATGAAGAGGTGGCACTACTCTCCCTGATTGATTCAGTTATCTGTTTGCTACTTGACAATAAAAGCAGGTATTGAGTAAAGCAACTGCTGTACTTTATATCAATTACTTCTTCATTATTTAGTCTGTTCAGATATACACTGTGTAGCAGATAATATGTCTTTCATTTCTATTCATAATTGCCTGCAGTATATATCAGCCTAAGTTTTCCATATATACCACAGATAACAATAAACTCGAAGTCATTGTTTATATGGTAAACTCAAGGACGTGAAACAAAAAAAATAATCAAAGCTAAAAAAAGAAGACAAATAAAGCACCAATACTGCAAAATGAAGTGGAGTGTAAAAGCAATCAAGCAAAATAAAGGTGAAAAATAAAAGGAACATCATAACAGCACTTGAGATAAATTATGACATTTCTAAGAACAAAGAAACCAGAGGTTATTACAGGAAACAATATGACTTCTGATGCATGGATATTCTGGTGGCTGAAGAAGTAAACATACAGTAGATACTGCTTCCAGTAAATTACATTAATCATTCTGTGAAGAATGAAATCCGCAGGAAATACAGAGCACTGCAAAAATTGCACATCTGAAGATACAAAAATGACAATATCAGAAGGCTTCTGAAGAAAAATACTTCACAATCATTGAATCATTTAAGTGGCAAGGCACAGAAGAAACATGAAGAAATATCTTTGAAAGCAAGACAACAGGTAGCAATTTCTGGCAGATAAAATCTCTTAATTACTCCATGCTTGTATAAATTACTTCTTTTTCTCAACAAAGGGTTTTTTTTAATATAAGTAAAAGCAAAACCACTTATACAGCAGTTTATATATACAAAATACTGTAAAATCCAAAATGAAGATAGATTTTAGACTACCAACATGAAACTCAAGTTCTCAGACCAAACTCTGAGTCAGCGGCAGAAACTAAGAATTCAAGGACTGGTCATTTCCTCTGGCTGGTGAATTTTAGCCTTCTCCATATGGTACCATTATCTTGCAACAAAGGAAATGTAATATCTTGGTATAAAGCATTGAAAGTAATTGCAATCCAGAGCTGCAATTTCCAAGTCAATATCCTATGTCATAAAATTGGTGGGCATTTTGGACTTCTATTAATAATAAGCAACTTGAACTGGCAGGAAATGTGGGAAGACTTGAATGCTTACCCCGAAACCTGAAGGTAAGCCTGCAGTTTACCTGTGCTGAGACCCTCCTATAAACCATGCTGCTGGAACAGAAGGGAATCTAAACTAAAAAATAAGTGCATTTTTATATACCTTCTGATTTTACGCTGCATTCTTATTCTTCAGCTGGTTTCTTTTACCACCAACATCTTTAATGACAATTGACAGTTAAGGAATTTTATGATCTTGATTCCCATTTTTATAATGGACTTCTGGAGGGGAAAAAAACCATCAGTTTGGGACAACCTGACTTGCCAAAGTATGATGGTGCCTGAGTCAAGCATTCCAACATGTGATTTATGTAATGTTTTTACCAGTCAAGAGAATACTCTTCATACTTTCAGGCAAGACAGCAATTAAAGATTGCCTTCTGTGTTTAGAAACTGAAAGATTCCTGCTTTTGTGACCACTGCTGCTGACTCAGTATCTATCTCACAATTCCAATGCAGTAATTTCTGAATCACATGTCAAGAAATGACTCCCCTCCTACATTCCTGCAACTTCACGGTAACCTATCTTACAGGTGAAAATAAGTGTTAGATTACTGTCATTTTGCTTGGGATGTAGATATTAGCTATCCACAGATATCACTAGTAAAATTTAATTTTTCATTGCTGCATCTGGATATTTCCTGAATCAACTTTCATCCTATCCTTACTTCTGATTTTATCATAAGAAAACACCTAGAAATCACCTTGTTACAGAACATCTGCAGCTCCATGCATATCTAGAGCCTAAAACAAGGCACAAATGCATCCTTTTTATTGCTTCCATTTTTCAATGCTACTTCACTTGAGACACCCAGGGCCAAGCAAATCAATGCCACCTTCTCTGTATCAGGCTCTTTCTTTGGCTTTAGTATGATCATAATCAAGATGTTGCTATTAATTACACAAAACTATGATTAGAAACTGACATGTTTTGAAGTGCTCAAATATTTATAAAACTCTAGAGCAAAAGATAGACATGGTATTTGCCTTATGTACAGGCAGGGGAAATATGCACAGAGAACAGTCTGAGATCACTAGTGATCTGAAAAGTAATACATTTTGTTTGTCTGTATTTTCTAAAAAAACCTATTGCATTATGTTAAATACCCTGAGGGCTTAGAGTAAAACGTGACTGGAATGAATACAAAGAAGAAACTTTCTGTCTCATTAGATGATCTGAGTTTCAAAATCTGTTCTAAAAGTGTTGTAAAGTGTGTAGCGTTGTAGATTAATGCACTGAATACATTTCCACAGTGCTTGATGTGTTTCATAAAAGGTCCATTTCAGAAGTGTTCTGTATTATAGGTGAACAGTCGCAGTAAATAATCTTGTTACAGAAACCTAAGCAATTTTTACAAGGCGTATTTCTAGCTGACTGAACAATTTATTCTCCAGATGTCACATTGTATTTTTCCAATATAAAATGAAACAGCTTTTTTTTTTTTTTTTAAGGCAGACTCTTTTGTTTGGATCAAAGGTACTTCCTTAAATAGAAAAATCTATTATTAAAACCCACTGTGGTATAAAATTTACACTATATGTGATTACTATATGTAATTTATCATTTATTTGATTTAGTTGGATAAAAGACCACACCAAGGTGTGAATATTGCTGAGAATAGCTGTGTACATTTTAAAAATAGGAATCATTAGTTCTCAAACCGATCATCTCTGTTGATCCTGAAGAGTGCAGGCATCTTGACTAGATCTATGTATGGTTAAAAGTGTGTCACTTCAGATGTTACTCACTAATAAACCCATATGTCACATTATAGGCCCTGGAAGATTACATGATAATGTGATATGATAAGAACTGCTTCTCTGGAAAGCAAGGGCAATTAAAAACATTTTCACTAGGCAGACATCATCAGTAGAGATAAACAAGGTAATTTTCCAGCATATATTTTCTTGCTTTGAAAAAGAAATACTTTCATAGGAAGCTCTCTCCTAGGAAAATTGACAGACTATCAGCAACCTATTTTACTGATGAAAAAAAAAAAAACAGGAAAAATAATCCTATGCACTGGTGGATATCACACATTTCTATTTTCTCATCCTGTTTTCTTGATTACACAAACAGAAAATTACCATCAAAGGATGAATTTCTTTAAAATATTCCCAGTTTACTCTTCATTGTTGTTTTTATCATTCTTGTTTCCACCCACCAAGCTGCATATTAATATAGACATATATGAGTACCAAACAGTTGAATCTACAAGTTGTTGTCTATTAATATGTAGGTGGTTACCTAAATCCAATTTCACCAAAAATTTAGGATATTGATTTTGCCAGAGAGTGGTTTGTTTGATCTGAGGCCTAACTCCCTATTCTGTATTTAGGTTTTTGAGAGATATGGACCTCACAGCTATGAATTTTAGATGGCATGGAGCACATGGCATAGCATTGTTATGGATTATCTCCAGGGAGGGAGACTCCACACCCTCTCTGGACAATTTGTTCCAGTGCTTAGTCACTGCACAATAAAGTTCTTCTTCATAATAAAGTGGAACTTCCCCTGCAAGAGTTTGCCCCTGTTGCTTCTTGTTCTATTGCTTGGCACCACCAGGAAGAGCCTGGCTCCATCCTCCTCCATCCTCAGATTAACATGGTTGCCTCTAAAATTACCCAGATAGATTTAAAACTGGGTAAATTTGTACTGCAACTTCAGTACAGCCTCTGAAGAAAGGATTCTTTGCTTATTTCACTCTCATAAAGTTTGGGGGTTTTTTTCCATTGTCATTTGAATTCCTATCCCTGCTTCTCATCTGGCAAGAGAGGTCAGAAAAATTGAGATAATCTATGCAATATGGAGAGGATATTCATTTGAGAGTAAGAGTGTTGATCACAGTACTTTTTGCCGGCCAGTGTGTGCAAAGGCCAGTGTATAATGACAATGGTTCACTAACTCCCCAGCTTCTCATTCACTTTCAGGGTCCATTAGCAGGCTTTGGAATTTCATTCAATCCATTATTTTTGAGGCTGAATTGGGATAATTGGCCTGGTCTTTCTTCTTGCTTGAGTGCTAGAAGGTCTCTGACAGTCTTCTTATTAAGGTGATAACCTGTCAAACCCATGAATGTGCCATGATATCTCCAGTCTTGACAGACAGCCCCCTCTGCCCTACAGTGGGCTTGTATTAGAATTCCCTTTTGAAAGTCCAATGGAGATGAACGAGAAAATTATTTTAAGGCTTTTCTGTACATGGCCCTTTATGGACACTGAGGTACTGATAAGCACCATGAAAAATCCTTCCATTGCTGACAAGTTATGAGTGACTACAGAACAGCTCTTTTGACTTTTGCTTTTTACCTAAGTTCAAATGGATTTCAGTGAGTTTCCTCACCTAAGACTGACCAGATTCATGATCAGATGAAAGCAAAACAGTGTCTGGTTAGGTCAGGACCTGGTTAGGTCTTCAGTATGAACATCAGCACCAGCTGTATGGCTTTGTATGGCTTATTCCTTGCAGCTGGTCCATACCATAGCTACTTATACCAGATACAGTTACTTTGGTTGGAATCCTTCTTTTTTCCAGGGATGTGCTGTTCCTGCACTGAGAACAGCACCACTAAAGGACGCCTCGGGCAGAAGAAGGTTACATGTTACGTGAAAGGAAGACATGAACCTGAGATGGAGCTTTGAAAGTCACAAAAGGTACCAGAAACAGAGAAGTTACGCAGTAATGGACCACCTAACAACACTTCCAAAAGCACAAGCCAATGAAATTAAACATTCTGATCCTTAAAATAAGCTCCCTGGGTTGTTTTTGCATGCCTTTCCTTCTTCATTGCTTTGGAAGAGGTGTGGAAAAGAAGGCAGACCTGTGATGTACTACTCAGTAGCAGATGGCATGGGAGCCAAAAAGAGCAGCATTATTCATTTGAGAGATCCAGGGACAAATATGGTGGTCTCACGTCAAAACTTTTTTCCCTTCTGTTTCCAGGTTTGGAATGCATGAAAATCAACCTGAGGCTCCCTTTCTTCCCCTTTCAGAAGCCCAAGAAAGTGTCTGGACCAGAAGGAATATGTTCCATTGCCACTGCCGCATCCCAATGGAGGAATGAATGTGCCAAGGTAGAAGATGCCATTGAGAGACTGGGAGCAAGAGGATCAGGTAAACAGAATTAGGTTTTTAAAACTCTAACACAATTAATATCTTGTCTTAAAAATTTGCAATCAGCAATTACTGAAGCACAAATCAAGACACCATAAGGTATAATGGCAAAAGCACTGAAACATACTTATCAATTAGTATTTCTGATACAATTCTTAAGGTAGTGGTGAGCTTAAAAAATAAAAGAAAGCTTCAAATTGAGGCAAATTGGAAGGGAATCCTTTCACAAAAATACTTTTAATTGGCCATCATTTCCTGTGCTTCTGTTTTCTCCAACTACAGTTGCTTGTGTCCCTGTTAACTGCCTCCCACACAGTCCAGTCTTTCTTTTCCCTCATCCTACAATGAGGCAATAACATTGTGCTCATCAACTATCCTATTACCATAGAAATGATAGCAACATCACAAATTCAGCAGTCTGATTCCTTGACAGGGTTGATTAGGAATAGAATATGAGCTGGAGAAAAGCTGAACCCTTGATTAAACACAAATAGCTCTTATAATGAACAGATAAGGGAATAAAATACATTTAAAATCAGGAGAAGGATCTTCATATTCTCCATGAGAAGTATTTTTGGCAATTTTTCTTATTTTTTGAATTGTTTGGAATTGTTTGCAGAGTTCCCTTACTTCTTTTTAAATCATGCTTATACACACAATTAGTACTCATATGTGCTCCAGAATTCACTGAAAAATCAGTGCAAGTACAGCTTGTAAAACACTAGGTACAAATTTACATTTCTTTCACAATAAATATATTTAGCATTGCAATTGCACTATAGCCAAGTATACACAACCACACAAACACAAGCAAACCTGTGGGTTTATTATTTTCAATCAGATCTACTTGAATTCAAAGGCTGTGTTGTTTAGAGGCCTTTCTGGTAAGTTCTGACTGTTCACTTAATAAAAGCACCTCCTACGAGGTGCTCTGCATCTTGCCCCAGTCCCAGAAAACTACTTTTCCCTACACCCAATGAGGACCTTGGCTCAGCAGGACACCGACCATTTCCTCTCCCACTGCTTCAATACCTTAATGAATGACTCAAAGCTAGATACTTTATTGTCTCCTGAATCAAGACCAGTATTGAGCCCACAGCCATTAAAGCTGGAAAAGGACTATTTTTATCATTCAAACCATTCATCCCAAAAGAAGAAATACCATATATGAAAATAGAAGTGTTCTAACAGTTCATTTTTCAAGAGACTGTCTTTTCGAGTTCTCACACAAAATGTAAGTGCTAAATCCTCAATTCATATTTTACTGGAGACTTGACAACTCCGATTGCAACCAGTTTATTTTACCAGTAACTGTGTACAGTAGGGTGTGCATACCCATTCCAGGCCATCTTTATTCTCAGGCCTGCTGCAGTGTTTCTTCTACTTCAGACTATTTAGTCAATGCCATTAATCAAAATCCTATAGCAGAAAATGCATGCATAAGTCCTACACATTTATTGCCATGGCAACAATTCAGGCTCTTGTTCATATGTCAAGCTACATCAGTGGAGATAAATTCTATTGTTTTCACACTGACAGTTTTCTCTGTGTTGGACTTAATCCATAGAAAGATATAGCTTTACCTCTTATTAAAATAAAACACAGACCACCCAACTCTCCAAATTCTCATTCTTCACATCATATAAGTAAACAATATGAATAGTTATAAAATTATAGTTTGATATTCAGGTTTTTAAAGGTAACTAAAGTGTAAAAAATGGCCCAGTCCTCATGATATTGTCTTAATCTCTGGGATTGGTTAGGAATGTAATTCTTCATGAAAAGATGAGCTCATTGCTGCGAATCCAAACAGCTATGATACCAGAGCACTGCATTCTTGAATTAGATTGCTGTATTTTAAAATAAATGCCTTTAAGCTTTAAGTGAAGGTGGTGTAGTTCATTTTCCAACTTAGCTATTACGCTGTGATTTTCATAACATAAAAATTAATGATTAATGCATAATATCCTGAGAAAGATTTTATATTTCACTCAGCTCATGATAAAATACACTGTCATATGGGTGACTCACAAGTGCAAAAGAAAGATAAGAATCATTTTTCATACATAAGCCTCTCTAGATTTACTTGTGTATGCTCTATTATGAGGAATTCTTAAAGCCTGATATGATTTTATATGATTTTACTCTGAAATAGACCAACTTTTGATTCCTATTTCCATAGACAGTATGTTTCTCATTATCACAGACTAATAAGAAACCAGTCTTTCATTAATAAAATACTTCTAATGCTTCATACTCTCATTATTCCCTGTGTACAGAGCACCACGCTCCCTGGAAAAGCAGAAGCCTCACATCAGCACTGAAGACACATCCGTTTCAATCTGACCCTTTTTCCACTTCCTCATGCAGATTTAAGTCCCTGCTTTTCCAGCATGCTTCATATTGACAAAGCCTATTACTGTGATATACTACTCTGGAGTTCATTTCAACTAATATCCACAGCTACATCTGTTACTGTCAGTGCTCAATCCAAGTTCCTGCCTCAATGAAGATGAAGACAACCATTATTATTTACTTATTGTCACGCCATGTTATGCCAGTATCAGAAACTGCTTCACATACACACCGTGTGTGACTTGCATCAAATATATATATTTTTAAATGGGGGGCTTTGTGTAATTTGTAAATATCCTGTGAACTTCATTCATATTAATGAAGCAGCGTTTGCACTCTAGTGGCATTTTTATGCAAATTGCAGTAACTCTTTGTGTGCCATGACTCTGTACGTGACACAGGCCACAGCTCCTGAGGCAAGACTCTTATTTCCCGGGATGACTGGCACAGGTCAGAATACGCTTTTTCCCCACCACCTAAAAGAGAGAACCACGGGTTTGAAGATGTTAAGAAGAGAATATGTCAAATAATTTGAATCTTGCCATGCTCTTAAGAAGAAGTACTAATAAAATATGTTTCAAGGTCTGAGCAATTCAGAGCAAAATCTCTTTTCTGAACTCCAAAAAGAAATGTTTAACCATTCTTTTCCTTGCACCAATTAAAATCATCATGTTTCTCATTGCTCCTAAATCAGACACACACTAGTTTCAATAAAATATATTTTTAAATAGTAGTATTCGAAGCAGAACAAAAGCAGCTTTTTTTCCATGCGCATGAATTACACGTCAAAATAAAATTTTAGTTCCCAGTTTAGCACTGCCCTCTGGTGATACATATCTTGGATATGTATGTGACCCATTTCATCTCAGTGTATCAGGCCCAGAACTGGACAAGAACTAAAATAAGATTTAGGCATTTAAATCTACGACAGGAATTCCTTCATCTGCTAACACCTCACCCTGTATTTATGCCCACTAAGTTCCCCAGCCTGAAGCTTTCTTTGTGCATAGGCAGAATTCCAGCCATCTGGGATGGGCTTTGGATGGGGTCTGCTAAAGTCTTGGATTTGTCCTGTCATCCCCTAGAGGAGTCCCTCACACAGGAGTGGGTTCTCAGCTTCCCAACATACATCTGCAGTACAGACAATCTCAGCCACGCTTTATCTTCCAAAGACTTCAGTATCTACCATCAAACAAGTGTTTTAAGCCATAAATTTGTCTCTAGGTGATTATACCTGAGTTGCAGGGAGTCATCTTAATCCTCACAGGGCTGAAATTTATGAACCCTGCTTTCAGCAGAGGGTTTCCTGCAACATTTGCTGTCTGTTTATGTATCTCATTAGGAGGCACCCAGTTACCATACCATTGTTATGCAGCTCAGTGTTTCCTAACATTTCTAAATCCATTAGGCTGCAAAATTTTTGAAAAACAAATTGTGTACCATGATGGCTTTCAGTTACAATTGCATAAAACTAGGTTAATTTTCAATATTCATTTATTATTATCAAAGAATATAAATCTCTAGTCCTAACACTGAAAAACATTAGTCCATTGTTCCTATCATGAGAATGATGAGCAATGCTCCACTCAAATGGGTATTTTGTGTATCTGGGATAAAAAGTTTTATGGAAAAATGGTCTGCCACATATTTGTATTGGTGTGAAAATCCTTTTCAAGGTTCATTCAGGGAAGATTTCAGGTGCTGAGGTCCTATGAAACTCTGACCTTTTGTGTGGGTGGCTCCTGTTACTGTTGAAAATGCACCAACAAGAAGTGAAAAAAGGTGGCATTCTGAATACAATATGGTAGAAAGAACTGAGAAATGTAAGATTCTTAATGAAATATTTTGAGTATTGGAAGATTCTATAATGTTTGGAAGGTTTTTTTTAACACACCAATGAAAATTTGTGCATTTGAAGTCTGGGTCATAGTTGTAAGTAAATAGAGAATGCCACAAATACACAAACCTGATGTGTCTCCTATAATGATGATCAAAACAAAAAGAATGAACTTTCACTCCAAGTTCACTGTGAATACTTCACATTATTAATCAGAATTATGTCACAAGATTATTACTTTGTTTAATAATGTGTTTAATGTAAATTTAATGTAAAAGATCCATGATAGAGTCATGGCTCTGTTAAAATCCTTTTGCAAAGTTCAGCCACTGCATTAGTAGCTTTAGGCTAATAGCCTAATGTTAATTTGGATTCTAATCTATTATTTTGCATGATATTTAATGTGTTTTTATAATTAGACTTTTTTTTAAAACAAAGCAAGAAAAAACCATATGGGTCAGAGTGCATGACTGTCATTAACTAGGGAACATTTCTGGGACATGTATAATCATAACACAACTTCTGCAGTGAAACAGTGTAGATTATACTCCAGTCAACAACCTGTGTCTTATCCTGTAAGAGGGAAAAACACATGACAATGAAGTGATAAACAACTGCAGCTGTTCACACATACTGCTCCCATTTAAAAGGTTCTTACCCTCTTGGCTGGTCCAGAATATTAATTTACACATTCATCCCTAACTCAGGTTGAGACAAAAATGAATTATATTAATATGCCTCTGATAAACTTCACTCCAATGAGAGTTTGAGAACTATTATACAAAATAATTCATTTGGGAGAAGCAATGATATGAAAACTTCTAGGAAAAAGGGCACAAGTCTACCCAAGACAAGACTGGTAAACACAGCAAATCTCAGAAGCTATGCACAGAAAGAAGGGTCATAAAGACATGCACCTCCTTTTATCAACTTCCTCCTAAATTTCCAATGGATCTGTATTAACCTTAAGACAGTTACCTAAAATAATAAAGTATTCTTTATTTTCTCTAATTCTCTTAATCTTTAAATTAGTTGTCAGTACGATACATTACTGTAAAGTAAAAATGAAAGTTTATGATCTAAAAATCATTCTTCAATTCAAACAGTGGCTTGGTATCCTTCAATTAAGGTGAAAATAAAAAAAAAAAAATCAAGCAGCATTTGTTTGCTCTTATTTAATTAAATGGAGAATGTGTGCACATTGCTTAACTTTTATCTTGCCTTTTGGGCCATATGGCCAAATCTTGCTCTTGTCAGCAAATTTTAACAAATTTTCTCTTCTCAGTGGATTGTCCTACTAAAAATACTCGAGAATTATTTCAGTTAGGTTCTGTGATATTTATCACAGCTTAATCTGACACACCTTGAAAATGAGCTAGGTGTGTCAGATAGGAATAAAAAACCCAAAAAAGCTTCACTTCTGAAGAGCTCCAAATGCATGACTTTCTTTTAAAAAAAAAAAAAAAAAGCTACAGGACAATTAATAAAGTCATAGGCTCATGGCTCTAAAAGCTATTTTCTTCTCATCAGGACACTGAAGATTGTACAGTGTGACTGAAACAAGATTAGAAATCAGCATCCTGGTCTAAAACCTACTGTATTCACAACTTGGTTTAACTTATTATACCTCAGTTTAGCACTAGTGAAAGGCATTGATTCTGTATACGCCATATGAAAATTTAGCAAAATAAACATCACCAGGAAAACAATCTTTCAGATAAAAAACTTTTTATCTAAAATAAAAACTTGAACAAAGGCCAAAGGTTGGGACAGGGGGAAAAATATTCCAGAGTGAACTGTGCAGTTTTACATAAAACAGAGTTAGCATGAATATAATGTAACTAAGTCAAGCAATATATGATTGATTTATTATATTGGAATCCATTAAAAATATTCCATTGCCATTTAAAACCATATAGTCATCAAGCATCTTTGAAAACACACATTCTCTACTGTCATTATAAGATATTCTTGACAGCACATCATTTTTAATGGCACCATTATAAACAAGATTCCTAATGGCTCTGTTTAGTACGTAACAGAATTGGAAGTCAGTAATATACAGAATTGTATTCAACATAATCAGATAACAAAGAGCACTGAAGGAAAGATGAGTGCACAATTAATAGATGAATAATTATTTTGTGTAAAATGAAACGCATTTTAAATAGGGTGTCAAATAGGCATTCTAATGGAAAAATGGAACAGTGAAATAGACTTTATGTACAATACTTACAAGTACAACATGAGCTACTGGTGCTGATATATGATCTAAACAGAAGATAGGAGAGGAAAGATTATGCCCAAGGCTAATTGCTGTGATAATGCTGGTTTCCAATTGCAGCAAACTGTTATAGGCTTAAACCAGCTCCCGGATCCAGTGCATGTGCCTTAAAACACAATTTCAACCTCACCCTTGCCTTTGTTTGTGGTCCTTTCTAATAATGGGTCATTCAATGAACAATTGTTCATTGCTTTTGTCCCTTCAAGTGCATGGAGGTAGTCTTCAAGTGCCATTAGTCCTCACCTTCACAGTATGGAATTTGTGAATCTTAAAGGACCTCAGGAAAAAATAAACTTTATCTTTAGTAAGCTACAGTTCAGGAAGCCAGGCATTTGAAATGAAAACCACGTCCTAATTCAGTACACAATAGGCAAGACAGATTTATATGAAATAAAAAGGCGAGGAGAATTTTCCCAATGCAGCACTACCCCTGACTAACAGTGGTATGAAGAAAATAGATTTCCTGACTCACCATGAAAACTAATGGGACTGTAGCAACCCTCATCAGCACAGAGTACTCACTCCAGGTACCTTCTCCCTACAAGGCCTGCAAGTTCAGGGAAAAGGATAAGTAAAATAAGGTTTTGCAATGGGAGACTCTAACTGATCTTTGTTGCAATGCAGATACGTTAACAAAAAGCCATAGGGCATTTTTAATTATTTCTTATGGAGATATAAATTGATATTCAGGAAGATCCTAACCAGCCAGCAAACTTGTCAAAACTAAGAAACCAAAAAAATGTGTGTGAATGTAGACTCATGTATGCATATACAGATATCACCCTTTCCACAGAATCTCCAGTGCTTGGGAGGAAGCCTAGTAGAAATATTAAACTGGGTCAGCATAAAGTTTAATTTCTTTCATTATGTCAATTGTGGCAGTGCCATCCAAGAAGAGGAAGTGTCTATATACAGTAATAAGCCATTCAAACTGACAAAATCTATTACGTACCTCTGTATATGCAAATAGCTGGCTTACAGCCATACAGAGTCAATTTAACAGTATACTTATCTACAAGTATTAATGGCTGCATATATTTGCATACTTGTATGGTTTTCTGTGATCTGTTCTTACTCAATCAAAAATAAGGAAATATGGACTTGCATACAGAGGATCACTTTAACTAGTACTGATATGATGTTCCTCTGTTCTTTCTAAAATATACAAATATTTGTGAATGCTTAAATTTCTTGTAACATGTTGGACCATTTATGTTTTGGTATGTGACCATTAAGACTGATCATCTTGTTGCCTTTTCTACTGTTAGAAAACAACCTGTGTAACTAAAAAAATATATTTTCCCCTTTCACATTCCACACTGATTATGTAATAAGGCAACATACAGAAAAATACATTAAATCTGAGACTATGTGAATAACAATGTAAAAGTTGCTCTGTGTCAGTACTTTTCCCTAAACTATAGTCAGACATAGCTCCATAAGTTCTGTTTGTCATTTTGGTCTCACTCCCTAAACTTTTTCTCCACTCTGTCATATCAACCATAAATCTAAACTCTCCCTTACATATGTGAGAATCTCTGCATTCACACTGGTGTTATTACTTCACATTATTACTCAATGCCCTATGCAAATGAAAAGACACTTTTTTATCTATAACAAAATATTTTAAAAGCTTTTTTACTGACTTCTACTTTTCTAAAACTAATGCAAAAACATCTGTACATATAAAAACCCATTTTCTTTAGTAGTCTGATGCTGTCAGTTCTACAAGGATTTTAGAGCTAACATAGCCAAGCGATAATAGGCAGTACGTACTCAGCCTCAGCTGAAGTCTGGCATATGGGTTGTGGGTATAGATCAGGTATGAAGGTTTTAACAGTCACATATTACAAGTTACAAGGACTTTGATAACCATGAAGACTAAGATGCAAATGTTGAAGTGATAGGGAGGTAACTCAGAACTGTGCTGTCCTCTTCTGCCAGACAGGTCTGTTGCTATCTAAATAGCAAGGTGGCTCTAGACCAGTTCCCTGGAAGGTATTGCTGACTGCATTTTCTTCCACATCCCAGCAGGAGCTCACTGAGCCAGGCCTGCAAGAGCAAGGCTCTGAACTGCTCAAATACCGCACAAGGTCAAGTATTATGAAAAAATCAGCTCATGGGGGCTCTAATTTTACTATCCATAAAGGTATCAATCTTGAAACAATGCTATTTTAAAGTTTTAGATTCCTAGCTATAAAATGGGATAACTGTCCAGGGCTGCTGTGAGGAAACATTTAATCATGTGTATAAAGGTTTCCACAATACGGTGATAATTTCTACAGAAAAGCCTATCAGAAATATATTTTGTCAAATTATATCAGACTTACAATTTTTTTTTGTCAAAATTATTGTTTGTTAAAACAGTCTGAAATAAATAATGTATAGGAAACATACTTATCTGGTTGAAGATTTCATCATAACATATATATAAACAATACAGCCTGAATTAGAATAATCTAGTTTTTGAATGCTTGACTTTTAAACCTTACTAGCTCTTCTGTTATATACCTTTGTTACATGTGCAATATATAACAGAATGACCTTCATCCATAGCATCCTTGTAGTAGAACAGGAGCATTTACTATAGAGTTTATTATAAATGCCTAAATGAAATTCTAATCAATAATACTTCAGAGAATGGTAAAGAAATTGATTTCATAGATAAAAGGAGATGTTATTATCTCAGTTCAGTAACTATGAAATAGAAAGATGAAAAAGTCTGTTTTTCATATGAGAACTGAGCACAGCTGTACAGTTATATAATAAAGTATCACTTGTATCCATGGCAATAGGGACTAATTGATGCACCACAGTTATTTTTATAAACCCAAAGAAAAAAAAAATCAACTGGAAATTTCTTTGCCAGTTTCTTGGCATTGTATGTTTTTTATCTGTACATAATGTACAAATTTATTGTCTGAATACACTCACTGATCTGACTCGTTGAATAAAACATGCTGGGTTTTACTGCATATTAAAGAAGATGGGGATCTCATGCCCTACAACCAAGTCTTTCATGAGGGATTTAATGGAAAACATTTCTTGGAATAAGATATATTATTACCTTAAATTCAGATTGCATTGGATTTGGGATCTATACACCAGAGGGATTTTTTTTTTAATGATTAAAATGTTTTTCAGCTGTCTTACAGTGGCAAGTTTAGGGATATTTTACTGAAAGTCAGTAGATGCCTGTAATGTAAAAGAAAAAACTAATGAAAACCCAAAAGTTTAGTACATAGTGTGTCTTGGACCTTCCCTGATATAGTTACATCTCTTGGCCCTTCTTGAGAAAAGAAAAAAAAAAGTCAAAATTTTTGCCATTTTAGAGGAAGATCCACACTTACTCCTTGAAATTATATGAGGAAAGAATATTGTTAATGTTTGGGGTTTATTTTAAAAGTGAAATTAATTCACTAGATGACTAAAAGAAGGTTCAGGTGTGCCTGTCGATCTATTAATATCAACCTTGTCTACAACAGAAAGGAGTTACTTTACTTTCTTCTTTTTTTTCCCAAATGCAGATCCACTTATCTATAACAGGGTTTGCATTTGCAATCACCTCTATTTACTTTGCTTCAAGAGATAGCAAAATGTTTTGCTGTAAAGACAAGTATTCCATTAACTCAAACCTCTCATACTTTTTCCTTAGTATATTCTATTGCAGGATTATTTTCCAGTGGCATTCAGATGCCCATGACAACAAGAACTCTTGCAATGAACATTTTTGATTTCACTTTTTTTTCTTAATTTGCTCAAATCAGAATTCTAATTGTTGTTTCAAATGCAAGATGAACCCTGCTAATTGGTTTCTGGTTTTACCCCTAGCTGACTTCTGAGGATGATTAAATAAACTGCATCTTCAAGACAATGGACAGGCAAGATCTCAGAACACTTTGTAAAATGCTAAAGCATAATACTTAATCCTTTACAAACATTCTCCAAAGCACATGGAACATTTGTGTATTCAGTACTGTATTGCCCTCCTTTACACACCATGGCATCGCCACCTTTTCTCATTTCTTTCAGTGCTTCTTTTCACTTTCCCCTTCCCTAGCATCTGTAGGAATCCTTTGCCTGAATTATCAGATGGATATGAACACAAGCTATTTGCTTTTCAGAGATTAAAAATGGATAGTCTCTTAGAAATACCAGCTGCAGTTGTTTATCAGGGATTCTATTATTTTGGAAACTCTGCAGCACCATTTGCTTGAGCAATAGTCCTGTTAAAAAATTTTTCATCAGCCCAGCCTGAGTGTGTCTTTAAACACACAGAATAGAAGGAGACAGGGATGTATGAAAAATTCACATATCCACACTTTGATTCCTCCATGCTGGAATTTATAAGTTTATCTGGCAATTCATGGTAAGTGGGCTTGACCCAGGTATTTACTGGACAGCACCAGGTACAAGCTATGGCATGCACACACAGGCACACTTTTACCTAATAAAAATTCATTTTAGCTATAACTTCCCTTCTGCCATTCAAAAATTACAGCCACTTTTAATATAATCATCTTCCTTATCAGCTAGTGACTGCTCCTAATTCTGTTTATATTTAATGAAAGCATCTAAAAATAGTTCTTCTCCATTATTTTATCTTTCTAGGATATTTCTTTTCCCTCTCTCCACTACTATATCAAAATGCCTTTTTGTCTAGGGATACTGAACAGGGAATTAAAATGCATTAACAAAAGAAAGGTTATGGACTGTGAGTCAGCAAGAACAAAAGAACCAAATACATCATGTAAAAGCTAATAATATTTAGATAGAGAGCCCAGAATTTAGCATTTTCATTATATTTTTCAGTTAGCATGAAAGTTTAATCTTCCACTAATCATTTAAAATGTAAAATAAACGGGGCTTGGGCATATCACAGTCTATACTCAGGTCCCCAGGAGAGCAAAAAGCACAAAAGAAACCTAGCAATATGATGCTATATATTCTGAGATATTGCCATTCAATCTGATTTGCCACATGCCCATACATTTTAATGCTGACTTCATTATGAAATCTCTTCTTGATTAATCATTGGTGAACAATGACTAAATTGCACTCCAGCATCAGCTTGAACTGGGACATTGTTAGGAGCAACATTCATTTGAAAAGCAAACCAGATGGGCCAAGGAAAGGTCAGTGTGGTACTACCAGAGTCACAATGGACAAAGCTCATAAACCAGTGGCAGAAGTTGTTGAACTGAGACTACACTAGCTTAAAGAACATGCTGTGAGACTCTTTGCATTCCAGTTCTTTCCTCCAGTGTGTGTTAGCTTCTTGCTTTTTATGGTAAAAACTTGCCTTTACAATCTCCAACAGATGTTTCTCTTTAATTATCACATACATAACCCTCACTGCTGTGAAACAAAAGGTGTACTAAAATTTTTCCAATTTATAAATAGACAATCTATCTCTAAACATACATAACCAAGAGATTTCCAAAACAATGAAGCCTGCTAAGGAGATGGAGTACAAAACTGTCCTAAAACCTTCCACAGCTGCTATTTCAGCATTGAAAGTGCCACAGAGCACTCCTGGTCCACCTAAAAATTATGTCAAATCTCCCTCTGTTTCAACCTTATGTCACACTTGATTTTGGTCACAATTCTCAGAGACAGCTCTCCCAACACCTTAGAGTGTCTTAATTTGCTCAGCATATTCGGAGAGCACCCACTAAGCCTCTTCCTGGGCACTGACCAGGACACCTCATCAGGCTCATTCAAACAGTAGGGGAATGCAAGGGAATGGAAAACAGAACAAAATCCAAGGAGCCACACACAGAGTCTCCTCAGGCCTGCTTTAACCTCTCAGCAGGCCACTGCCATGAGTGGTAAGTGGTCAGAAGCCTTTATCCCAGGCTTGCCATTTGTAGGCTCTTTAAGTGACCACCTACAAATGCTGTGTTTAACCATACTAAAAATAGTGTTACTACCATGTCTCTACATTTCCTTTAAAATAAATGCTGCTTAACTATTGACACTGATCTGTCATTTGAGCAAATTTTAAATTAAGAGATCACTTAATGTTGACTTTTTTATCCACAATGAGAATTTGCATAACATTATGGTAATCTATATACTTTACTACAGATGACATTTGTCAAGCTTAGTAAGTTCTGGCAAATCAATATTTTGAAGTTACTACAGAAAACATCACAAAATTATCTTATATCTGATATACTAAGATGAGACAAAAATCTCAGGAAAATTGCAGTACATGGCTTCTAAATATCATCTCTTTCTTCTAGTATCAACTGTAAGTAAATATATTCTTAACGCTTAAGTTAATCTTTCCTCTACAACTACCATTCTTCACATCAAATTCTACTTTGTGAATGTATTACAAGTGGCTGGAAGACTGGATTTCTTTTTTTAATGCTTTATGTCCAGTGGTACAATCTACATGTACACAGAAGTATAGTCTGAAGTTTTAAGAATCTCGGTCTTGTTTCAGAAATACATGATAGAAAAACTTCACATATACAACCAAATTAGTTACTGGAGCTGTATAAAACTATACAGAAACAATTGGAAAGATGTATTTTTCTACTAAGCTCTGAAATTCTCACATCTGAATCACGGCAATTACAAGCCAGGAATGATTAAAGTTGCCCATCCAATAGCTTGTAATTTAACCCAGTATATCTCTTTTGGCCAGATATATTTATAGGTCTTAAAATAATCAGAATACAGAGAGTATTGTTGAGATACTCCTTTCTTCCTTGCTCAAGGGTTTTTACAGTAACAGAAGCACACAATATAAAGCAATTTGGTTTGTTTTTAATAAGGTTAAAGTCCTTTCC
This sequence comes from Corvus kubaryi, assembly GCF_017639235.1. Taxonomy (NCBI): domain Eukaryota; kingdom Metazoa; phylum Chordata; class Aves; order Passeriformes; family Corvidae; genus Corvus; species Corvus kubaryi. Next base: position 10,079,938 of record NW_024581093.1, on the reverse strand, counting down.
TACAAGACCACAAAAAGTCAAAGTCAGAAGTTGAATTCATAAGCAATATCCAGGGTCATCTGCAAGACTGCAATAACCAAAATCTTATAAAGGAAAGTCAAACAAACTTAATATCCAAGTGACATTCAAATTTTGCACATAAGAGTTTTCAACAATAAATAAAATCAGCAAACTACTTTTCAGATCTATTTTATATTAAGGAAGTATTGCAGTAGGTATGGCAAGTGTTATAATATAGAATTCCAACCTTCTAGGACCACTGCACTCTCTAGTGCTGATCCTAGAAGAGCCACGCTGTACCTGCTTGAGATCATCCCATCCTCATGGTGGCAGTGGGAGCTGCATAAACCACCTTCACCAATACTCATTTCACCCATTTCATAAGGAAACATTGACTCTACACTGCTTTCAAATGGATAAACTCACACTCCTCCACTGAAGGCTAAAGAAACATTGTCACGTTGGGCTGAAATTACAAAAAGAGAGAGAAACCCCTTCGCTGTCAGCTCAAAAACCAAGGAACTACACAACCTTCCTACTTTATTCAAAGCAGGTATAGGTCTCAGAAGACAAATATATTTCTGTGTGATTCAGTTGATGATGGGACCTCTGGTGCAGGCCAAATGACTTTCTTATTTCAGAGGAGACATATGACACACTCCTCCGTGGAATCTAACACAAGGACAAATTCTTGTAGCTCACACTTTGCACTTTTAGTCTCTTTTAGCTGATGAATCAATACTACAGAATTGCTGTCCCTGGTTTCTGTGCTGGTTGTGCACTGCCAAATGGATTGCCTTTGAGGGATACACCTTCATTCATTCCTGAGTACGAAACATTCAGGTTTTGGCATTACTTCTTTTTCCACAATTTAAATCTACCTTCAATGTGACATCCTCCTATCAGATGAGAGAACTCTGGTTGGGGTATGGCAACATCATGTCTTTCCAGCCCTGCCAGTAAGGACACTCTTGCAAGTTTCCACAGTGCTAGAGGACACAGGGAGGAAATTATTTTAGGTTTATAGAAGAGTAAATCCTTATGGTTTAATTTGGTATTTACTGGTTTAAAAAACTGATGACAGAAAAATATGGAAGGTACTTGTGCATAGAGTGTATTAATTGGACAGGGGTTGCAGGAAAGAACAGATTATAAAGTTATCAGAGAAGTGTCCAGTTTGCCAGGAATTTTTCTGGCAAGCAGGTGGATATTCTGCACTTCTCTCTATATCTCACTAGCTGTGTTAGAGCACTCTGATGTGTAGTGACTGTTTAATATCATTGGGGAGCTTTATACTGTGGAAAAGTATATGGTGTTTCAGGGATTTTCATGGTTTTGTGCTGGCAGAGGCTACTTACTATGGGCATAGTAGAATATGTCAACTTTCTTTACAATTTTACTTCACTCTCATTTTGGAACCATTCAGTTGGTAAATCTTAGACTGCAGGGAATTTTTTTCTCATTATGACGTGAAGAAGAGTGCAACTGGTGAAAGGCTAGATGAGAATATTATGGGAAGTTCCTTTCAAGGTGAAGTCCCACTAATACACATTTTTATACAATATAAGTTTTATAGATATAAAAATCATTAACTGTTTAATGATTTTTCCATTTGGGCTCCTAAGCTGTATCTTAAATTGAGATTTATATAATCTGTAGAGTTTCTTCCTGCACGGAAGCAATTCCTTATAGGAACTTAGGTGGCCTTTCAAAAATACATTTTGTTTTCCTAGGTGAATAGCCTCATTGAATAAAAGTCTGAACATTAATAAGGTAGGTATAAACAGTCTGCTTGTGGCACAGCCACTGATGTCTGATGACTTGGTTGCATATTAAAAACAGTCTGGGATGTGTAGATTTCTACAGATTGCTTCTGTGTACTATAGCTTGTAGACTATTAGATTTATTTTTTTATTATTTCTGAAGATTTTACAGAGTACTTAGGAGAGCACTGTAGGTATAGAAGCATTTCAGAGAGAATTTGATGGCAGAATGGATGTTATTGAACTGTAAAAACCCTGTGAGTCTAAGTTTTCCATTCCTGATAAGTACGTCATCCGCATGGCTTTGCGATAAGATTATTTAAAAACCTGTTCTGTGCAAAAGCTCTGTAAAAGGTTGACTATGCAAGGCTCTATGTGCTTATAGTTGGGAAGTGTGGATTTCTGGAAGCAATAATTTTCTGTATAAAGATGAAAGGGGTGAATAATAAAACATCATTGGGACAATATGACAGTTTAAATGTGAGCTTATGGCACTCACTGTCAGGTGGGAAAGAAGAGCTACACAAACTAAATAGTAGTAACATCATCTGGAAAAATGGGTTGGAAATAGTTTTTTGCACTAGGAAAAAAAAACCACTGAATACTAGTTAGCTAAAACAATCAGAAATTTTTAAATTACTGCCAACTTTTAGGTTCAACTCTGAGCCACAGAAATCCTGACAGAAGATTATCTTCAGATCATCTATTTTTAGTGACTCCTTTAATTTCATACAATATTGTATTTTCCACTAACATTCCAGATCCTACCACAGCTCTTCTAAATAGAACCCGTAAGTTCGTATATATACCAGCTAAGGACATTCCTCAATTTTAATTCTATTTTTTATTTTAATCCTTAAAGAGATTTAGTTTAAGTATAATCTTAGGGACAGGTGTCTACTTGTGTTATCAAATGCAAATATGTATTTGGTTCATATCTTCCACGAGTCAACAAGAATAGCACAGTCACAAGGCAATGTCCTACCCAAGCTAGGGGGCTGTCTTCAAGTGGAAAGAATGGCTCACATAAATCTTTCTAGATATCACAATGGAAAAAATACACACAGGTGTCACACTACCCAGTAGCATTACATTCCTCTCACTTGTAATTCCAGCCAGGAAACAGCAAGCTTCACCCTTGGCGAGACTCATAAATAGTTAAGTACCCTCTATCAACAGACGATAAAAGGGAAAAATAACCAATAAAACTACATAATGAACAACTACTGAGCAAACAGAGCTACAGCACTCAAACACAGTGAAGTTATTGCCTAGGCTATTACAAGGATTTTACAGTAATATCATTTGATTTTCCAGCTTCATGGCAATTATATCAAAGGTCTTTTATTCTTTTGAGATGTGTATCATTGCTTTAAAATAAATTCTATTATAAAGTCCAAGGTGGAAAGGAGAAAGAACAAAAAGTTGTTCAAGGTCACAGATAACCGTGTTCAGTAGCTTATGTGTAATATTTTGTCATCTTTCTTTAACTCCTGAAAGTCAAATGATGCTATATTCTGCTTCCTACACAAAGGATGCAGTACAGTAAAACTTTTTTTTTATTTGTGTGCCACCATATACATAAGGGAAGCTGAAATTCTTGATTTCGGATGCAAATTGGAATTTGCACAGTTCAGGTTAAATTGACTTTGGCTTCATCTCACAACATCTGAAATCATACTGCAGTTCTCTGGTGCTTTCAGGACGTAATTAGATAAATTCATAGATTAAGCTGCTCCTGGCAGTACTTGCTCTTCTGTGAATAGTGAACCAATTCCACAGCACATTGAAATACAAACTGTAGTTGCAATACCAAGTTGGCAATGAATCTTTGCTGTTGATTGTTGTGTGCCATATGGACCCACTTAAGCCTCTTCCATTTTTGGCTCTGGAAGAGAAGGCAGCCACTGTGGCCAGTCATGAGGTCAGTTTGGAAACCAAACAGCCCAGGTGCAAAAACTTCAGCAGGGCCATCTGCATCCATGACTGGTTTTTTGGCTACATTTACCCCTGCCCATATTTAGACACGTTATCTGCCTTCTTGCATAATGCCACCATTTTCTGCCAAACAGAACCCAGTAAGTCTGTCCTAATTTGTGTTGTAAGTGATCACAAAATACACCAGTATATTGCTAATTTCTGTGTCCTATTCTACTCTTATATTTCAAACATGAAAAGAGCTAAGATACTTCTTTTTCAGACTATTTCTTCTATCACATAAAGCACACAGAATTTCAGATGAAAGTTCTTACAAACTTGGATATTAATACTCACTTTTTTAAAAGTTTGATGCCAACCACCAAGGAAAGTTGAGATACTCAGAGGAAAGATTAGAAGTGTAATTATAATGATATTAATATGGCTACAGCCTCTTACTTTGTACAAAATGCAAATGCATTATCCTTTGATACACAGTTCTTAAAAGGCTAGATAGATGAACATTAATCAAGCTTATTTTGTGCTCAACAGTATCACAGTTAACAAACATCTACTGGATATTTAAATCATACTTACATTTCCTGCCACAACTTTCTGAGGCAGAAATAATTATACTGGTCTTTTATTTCTCACCTCAAAAAGTACTATATAAGAAAAGAGAGTATAAATTAGACACATTGCAAGGCTGTAACACCGTTTGAAGAGCAAGCAAAACACATTCTAAAGCAACTCATGCATTTCTTATATTAATACCATTCTGTGGGTACATTATCTGTTTGTCACTGTTAAAATAAGGCATCATGTTTAACCTTCAGTTTGGAGAAAGTACTGATAAAGGTTACTTGTGCAAAATCTAAAGAGAGTCTGATCCATCACGGTGGTCATTCAACTTCTATATTTTTCTAACAGCATGCAGTGAAAAATCAAGAAATAATGAATCAAGGTCACAATATTTAACAAGGACTTTACAAAATTTCTATTAAAAAAAAAATCTCATAAACCACACAAAACATATATACAGAGATGTATTAAAGTCGCATATTAGAATTATTCTATTCTCATTATTAAAATATATAGCAGACTTCCAGTTTCATATTATGCTTTGTTATAGCTTTCTCAGTTTTAAAATTGATTAACAAATCCTTTCTTTATTCTGAGCTGGAGAAAAACGCAATTTATCCTTGCCCTGCTTTCCTCTAGCTTTTGTGCCAAACTGTTACGCAAACCAGTTTTGTCACTCTGGCTATTTTTGCTGATGCAACGTGTGTGTACAGGACAAAGCATCTACAGAAAATTCTGCCTCGACTCAAAAGCAAATAACAATTATAGAACCAAGGAGCTTTACATACAGCATTTCAGGATGGTGTAAGCTGCACCAAAATGAAGTTCCGATAGCAAACGAAAATGTCAAGGGGAGTTGCATCACAGTCAAAGTAGCTTTCCATTTTAAATATCTCTTCAGAAAATTCCCTGCTTAGAGTTAGCTTTGAGTCCCTGCAGCAGTGGCCTTAACCTTATCCACAGGCCTTCAAAAAAGTCATGCCTCCAAAAAAACCCTGCAAAAATGCTTTTCCTCCCAGGAAAGAAGTAAAATGAAGGTGACAGTCTGGAATACTAGTAAACTAGCAGTTATTTCACACTGAGTCTTTGTCAAATAACTGACAATACATTTCAGAAATATGTGAACAGTGGCGAACACACACAAGCCTTTGGAGAGCCCTAGAATTTATTTGTACGTATTTTATACCAAGGATATGGAATAAATGCATCCAGAAAATTATTTAAAATTCCAGACACACATGCTGCACTCTTATTGGCATCTCAATAATGCCTAGGAAATACAGGTTTCTTTGCTTGATTTTTGTGTATGGATTGTGCCTCATATTAGTAATGAGCTGTTCCATTCCAGCCAGTGTATTTCAGGGCACTCCTTCAAAGATTACAGGGTTGCTGTTTGAGCTTCATTCTTTACAATATCATTTAAGTGCAGCAGTTGCCTAATTCCATGTCTTATATGGACTATACATATGTTTGTGTAACTGTATGTGTGTATCCTACTTAGATTCCTTTCCCTTTTGTACTAATAAACACAGAGAAGCCCCAAACTATTCATCATTCCACAATACTAAAGCACTTCTAAATGTCTCCCTTGTATTGTGTCAGAAAACCCAACAAGAATTTTTCATTGTGATTATCAATAGGTAACAATACTGATACAGAAACAGGGATCCAAGCCAGCACAATTTCTCTAGTACAGCATACAAATGTCAGAGACCCCTCCTATGCTGCATCCATGAAGATGTGTGTGATGGCCACACCATGTCTACAATATCAGTCTTGCCAAAAGATACTGGCTAGTAGCCAAAATCACAGCCTGTTCTCTAACAAGAGAAGAGGTATAATAAGAGAAGCCATAATCCACACCAAACATACTGACATAAATCTTTACAAATGCAATGCAAGTGCCTTTGACTTGCTCATTCTGTTTACTAAGGTTTTCAAGTAAGCCCTCTTGAATCCACCAATTTCACACTGGCTTCAGATACATCTGGAACTACTATATCGCATATTTGTAAAAGCAGAGCCCACATACTACTGCTCCATTAACATTTCCTCAAAAACTAAATAAATAAGTAAAACACCTTACAGAATACCTGACAATGTGCTTTAGTTACAGCCATGAGGCATCTCCTTTTTTCTATTTCTATTGTTACCAAGTTATCAGGTGTGACTTTTCACCTGCACACAGCCAAGCAGTTGTAACTGGAACTCTGCCTTCTCCTCCCCACAGAACATTAACATTTAGCTGACTTACCTGTATCAAGCTATTTAGAAAAATAAGATTTCTGTTCAAAGATACCAAGGAAAGATCAACTTAAAATACAAAGAATTTATATTGTGTTTAATTCTATGTTAAATTTGCATTTTTCAAGTCACTACAATGCCCCTTTGAGTGTTTCAGAATTATCTGTAATTGGGGAAACATAGGTAAACATCAAATTGCTCTAAATCCTTATAATCTCAGAATTAATATGGTGCATTTGCAAATGTTCATGTGATAGATGAATTTTTCTACCTGAAAAGAAAACCTGAGAGAAATGACAATGAAACAACATGTAAATTTAGCTTTAAAATACTTACAAAGACAGCACTGTATTTAATAGCATATATCAAAATAAAAGAGATTGTCATGTTCTTAATCAGACCAAATATATAACAAGCTTAAGGGAAATCTCTCTACATCAGACTCTACAAAAGGATATGTCAGCACAAATGTAAAGGACTTGGGGTTTTGAGATAAACCAGCCTTGAACAATAATCTTCTGATAAATCTCAAATTCCAGATGGTCTTTGTGGGTTTCAGACAACAGCTGTATTCAGAGAGCATCATGATGAGGTATCTGGCTTATTTTTAAACAGTAAATGTAGATAGTGGTACTGTTTTGATATTACTTGAAGTAGTATCTAGCATATATATTTTTTAAGAGAACCACTTGATCCTCCTGTGAGAACATATCAAAATATCCTTACTTAGCTCTCAATATCTGCATGTAGGTATTTGTTAAGCAATGCAACATTTTAAAAGGGATTTTGGCATTTATCTAGCCTTCCACAAATGTACAAAATACAATCTGCTTCTTTACTACCTTTGCGATAATGTTATGGCTAAAAAGTACTTTTAATCCAAATGCAAATCTCCAAATGTTCTTACACTAAAACTGTTTTCAAGTTTTTTGAACCAAGTTCTTAATTAATTTGGCTTCTTGATATTATAAGCTATAGAAGATCAACTACATAAAAATGAGATGTCAAATCTTTCCCATACATCATGCATAATGCTATTTTCATTGTATCTTCACAAGACATCAGATATGTTAATATTTATGGAGTATACACAGAGGAATACTGCTAGAATTAATAAATAATAAAGATAATATTTTTTTCAAAAATAAATCGTCATATATCTCATTATAAACTGGATGTCTTCAGTTGTAGATAATTTAGTACAGTAATAAATAGTAGGACAACACGGTGCTGATGGAATTATATTTCATTATTTAAAATATCCTGTTACTCATATAAGAATGCATTCTTTTATGTTCAAAAACATGTAAATAGAACTGGTTTAGAATTGCGGGTACTTTCAAACAAATAAAAATTAGGTTGCTTCTAGCATGCTGGGTAGACATTCCTGAGCAGATGTATATAATGTACTGTTTCTCAAAGGCACTTTGAAATCATGCTGGGATGTGTCTTTGGCAAGATGTCATTCATAGTTTAGCCCATTGTTCATACTGTCTGACAATAATAGGATTCTTCCATCTTGAGCAACACGTTATCTTACAGGTTTTAACCTTGCCACATTTGAGTCTTACCTGCAAAAGAATCAATAATAGGTAAGGGTTGGGGGGGGAGGCTTGTGCAACAATTAATTAGCAAATTATTGGGTCAGACTTTACAGAGGTCTTGCATAAAATTTTGTGGTACCCAATGACTCAGCAATAACATCTGAGAATTTGGTGCATGTTGATACTTGCACTCAGTATCGTTAATAAGTTTGTCTCCATTCTGTGTATACAGTCTGGGGAGATTTGACACTGTCTCAAACCGGGACACAGTCTTAAGGTTCAGTTTTGTAAAATCAATTGGATTTCAACCCAGGGAGTCTACATGGCATACTCAGTATTCTGAGAAGTGCTGGAGGAGTGGCCCCTTCTCTCTAAAGCTGGGATTTTCAAAGCATGCTAGAGAAAGCAGGTTGAGTTCTCAGTGAAAGTCAGAGGGAACTGATGCTGAACTCCATTAGACCCCTTCATTTGTAAAATCACAGCCTATTCTCCTTGACCTGGGACATGTCTTCATTCACTTTCTAATCTATGCCTGGTATGCATTGTACAAGTGTTAATTAACTGATAGTAACATAATTAAGAAAATGTTGCTATGGATCATTGTAATGCAGCTTCAGACACTGACAGTGAAATATAATGTTAAAAGAACAACTTGCTGCCAAGCATAATGGAAATAGGAATATCAATATGAGTTAATGATTAAAACTCCAGAACATTCAAAAGTAACTCACAGCTCTATCGCTTTATTTTCGTACAGCTCTCTTCCTCTTTCTATGGAGCTCCTAATCTATACACAGTATATGACTATGAGATTTACATATGATTTTGGTAAATCACTAAGCCCATTCTGCTATTGAATTTCTCAGTATGTGACTTAGTGAACCAGTTTTATGTCAAAAGCACATTAAAGAAAGATAAGCCCAGACAGCATTTTCAGGCTGCAACAGATAAGTGAACATTGTATTTTTTAGTTTTCTGTGTCTACATCTAAGTGACAAGGTGATGATTTGTTTAAACATTAGGAGTTTAGATATGCACTGATCAAATATTATCTAAGAAAAGCTTAAAGTGAAGTGTCATAGAAATTGATATTAATTGATTAATTTACTTTATAATTCAGAGATTTATTATACTAGAAGATAAGATGAAGTGGAAAGCATAAACTGAATTATCCACCAGGTGGATTCCATTACATTTTTACGTCTACAAATTTAAAATTATGATAACTGAAACAGTAATGTTACAGGCAGCAAACCAGCACCTAGCCAGTAGGAAAGTAACAGAATGTTATTTACTTCAGTTGCCACTGGTTTCTATAGTGCCATGATGATTTACCCAGTAAGGACAAGCTCTCTGAAATCTGCAAAATAACTCCTTTTATCTTTTCATCACCATTTGCTAGGTTAAGATTTGGCCTTTTTAGACTATTGTAATAACACTGTTGAAAGGGAAAAATATTTACACTGAATTTTAATGATCTTGTTATACAGATGAGCCAACTTTCTATAACCAAGAAACAAAATTCTAAGCCAACTTTACATTTAACTGTAAAGGAACACAACCTCATAGGGTTTTATTTCCAAGCTCCTAGAGGTGCCCAATAACCCTACTACTGTTCTACACAGTCTTCTTCTAAATAACTCTCCCAGTGCAGCAGCACTCTGGTCAGTGGGATGAGAAAATAGTGAGAACATCAGGGAAGCAGAAGAGAAATGAACAGAGTAATAATAAAAGTAAGCATCTTGCTTATTCTGCTGATGCTTTAAGCTGCAAATAATGCAATCACAGAAACTTCCACAAGTTCTTTCAGAGCTCAGTAAGGTAACAAAAGCGGTCCATAAATATGGCTCAGAGCCACTTTCTATTTTTGTCTTTCCTTTATTTGCCATTGGACTCAACCCAGCAGAGTGACGATGCAAAATATTGATTCCCACATTCAGAAGCTGGATCTGGCTTTTGGGATCTATAGTTTCTGTATCTTTCCACATTTGAGGCTCAGAGTTCTCTGCTGAAACAAAGTCCATGGGAGAAAGCACATTTCCTTATTTTGAGGGATATCTGCCTGTCTTACAGAGGTCAAACAAAGTGTTTGAATCCTATCCTGCAAACAATTCAGATGTACCTATACACATGAAGAGCCCCGCTGAAATTAACAGGGCAGACAAAACACAAAATTACAGGAACAAATGTTGTGGGACTTTGAGTATTATACATCTGCTCTTTCCCATAAGATAAGATGAAGTACATCATTTTTTCCACCTGCACATTGTGTGAAAATGGAGCTGGGGGAAGCATGCATCCTAAAAAGACAAACGACAACACCAACAAGATGCCATTCCTGAGAAAGATATTTTAAAGTTATTCAGAAGTTCCCCTATGACCTCATGGGTAACATCTACAGATCACCAATACAGAATACAGAGAAAAAGTGTTTCATATATACACAGCATTTACAGATATTACAGAAAAAAAATGATATTTTTCTGGATTTTTGTTCTGAGAAAGGGGCTATTTTGTGCATTTTAGGTTTGGGGATTTTTATCTAAAAATTCTGTGTGTTTATCCAAGGTAAATATGCAAACATTAATAACGTAAGAACATGGACATTGTTTGGGATTAAATTAAAACCATTTGCCTTATGCGTGCTCATTTCCTTTTTTACTACTCAATTCCCCTATGATGCCATCTGATCACTTCTTGAATGTCCCCTGTGCTTTTGCCTTAACAATCTTGCCTGGTAGGCCATTCCACACGTTTGTGATTCTCGGCATGAAAAAAATGCTTCCTGACATCTGTTCTGAATTTGTTTCTCTTTAATTTCCATTTATGCTTCCTTATCCTAACATCTGTGTCATTGTGAAAACAGTAATTCAGATTGACGTTATCTGTGCCATTTAAGATTTTACATTCCCCAGCTAAAAGCTACTCATAACCATGTAGTGGTTTTGTACTTCTTATTGATAGTTAACTTAGCAACATTGCCTAGCTCTAATTCATGTTTTAGGTTATACTTCAGTTTTGCTGTTGTTTTTTATTCTGTTTTCATGCACGTTTCATCCAAGTTGATGGTTAGCACTGTACTCAGTGGGCCATTTTCAGCCCATAGGTGTTTCCCACAGCTGTTGTATAAGAAAGGAAGTTGAATTTGGCCCAATAAGCTTAATGGGAGTATCAAGAGAACTCTACATTATGCTAATTCCTGCCGTGGGCTATGAGTGTACCTTTGGTATCTCTAAAAGTCTGGGAGTTAGGAAAATTTTCAACTGTTTCTCTCAATGGCTTACAGGGGCTGGAGCATCAAACCATACTCTATTATATATAAATAATTTCCCTCCATTTTGTCCAGACAGATAGAGGGGTAAAAAGGATATTGAAATTGCTCTTTATAGTTCCCCCAAGTCAACAAAAGGATCTGGGACTATTTTTTCTACACCTTTAAATCGCTAAGACTGGGACTAAATATCTCCTTTAACTTGTCCTTAAAGAACAGATTAATTCCAAGAGATGAACTGTCAGAGCTAAGACTCTCAACAAGCACAGCAATTACCAGCATGTTTAACAGCAGCTAGCAAAGAGCCCATTTTGTATGGTTGGTATCTATGATTGAGCTAAAACTGGACTATTTTTAACACTAAAAAATATGGAGATGTAAAGCGATATAGCAGATGATTATGGAGTGTAGAGTAAGTGCTCCTGCTGGAGAACATTAAACAACTATTGATCCCTTTTTCATGGTAATAAAGAGGTATAATTTGTACAGAGCTGTGTCTCAAGTCACAACCAAGCTTTACTCTTCTGCTTCCAAAATACTGAAATTACATTATTTGAAATTGTTGAAGAATTAGAAATATTTTAGGTATTTATTTACTTTACTTATTCTTGACTGTTGACAACCCAAAGGTGATACTGAACCATGCATGCAGTACTGCCTAGAAAAGTTCAAACAATAATTGTTAGCATTTAATTGCCCTACATAAACTCCCACCAATGTATAACCTTTTAAAGGGAGCATTTTTGAAGAGATTGAAAAATTATTCTGTTTAATTCCACCACGCTAACAGAACGTTTTGGAAAATACACCTAGTTACCAAGAAGATCTGAACACATATGTTTGAGGTTTTCTCAAGTTCATAATTTTCTTTCTGCATATGAGCAGATAATACACTTAAAAGTATTATTCAATATATTTCCTATACAGTAAGAAAATTAGAACAGTCTGTTTCACTACACTTGGAAAGAATATGTGTTCTGCCTAAGTAGGTTACCTAGGTCTTTTTAAATGAAAAACTCTGTGCCCATCATTCAAAAACTGTGTATTCTACAAGGTAAAACAGAAGATAAAGGTGACATTAATCTTTTTTCATAAAGGATTACCTTGATTCATTCATCTGGATGAAGTAGTGGGCTTTGAAATACCCAAATATGATCCAGCTTATATCTCTAGAATATGTCCAATGAGAGCCAAAAAAAAAAAAAGACCAAAATCACAAGATACTGTGCAAGTAAACATGGTGGAGGCATGCATGAATCCATGTAGGAGGGGAGACTGATTTAAAAAATGAGGTATTCAAGAAGTAATGTGTCACCTAAAACATGTTTCACATCAAAGTAAAAAACCTACTTCTCATAGTCAGCAAAGACCTGCATACTGAGCACACTCACGAGAAAGGTGGAAAAGGAAGGAGTTGATATCAATATCTGTTTTAATTAAAGGTGAGGGGCGAAAGATTTTCACATATTATTTACAGGCAGTGCAGATTCCTTTCGTTTCAACAGGGTTTGCCAACAGTAAACATGGCGTTCTGATAACTTCTGCTGAAGAGTGTGAAGGTTTTTAAGAATACTATATTCTCAAGTAAAATGAGAATTATTTTATATCATGTCTTTTAGGTTTTAGGCAGGAAAAGAGGTATTTTTAAAAAAATACTTGATATTCTGGAATGCAATAGCAATTCCTGTACTTCCAAGTAATTCTTCCTGTCTTACAAAGCAGGCCTGGGTTACTGACCCTGCTCTAACTAAGCTTCTTCCTTGATTAAAAGGCAAGTTTCTTTCATGGTTATATCATTTTAAAACCTATTCAGATGTGATAACATTTTTGCTCCTGTATCTTGGCAACATGATTTATTCCGTTAACACTGAGTGTTACAGTCTGAAAAAGCAGTACCATCTGGGTTGAATTAATAGCTTAACCAGAAAAATAAATGAGAATGGTCTGCTATAATTAACATGTAGGTAAAGTATATTTAACAGATTATTATAATTAATATATCAGTTACCAATTTCATGCTAAACAGAATTGTGAACACAAGATATTAAGATTAGTTACCCTTTCTGTATGTGCCTAGTAAAAATTCAATAGAAGAATAGATTCAAAGAATCAATAAAATTGACCTTAACATTAAGAAATTTCAAGCAAAGAGAGACAATGTAGAGTATTATGAAATAACAGTAGAAAATTACTCATTTCATGAATTCTGACTTAACACCTGTAAAATTCAAATGTGACCTGAAACAAATCCAACCCCCACCCAAATTCTTGAGTAGTTAATTTAAACACTGCTAAAGGTATCCATCTATGTAGATGCACAGGGCAGACCTGCTCCTTTAAAGCTGTCTTTGAATTACATAAAATGCAAGATACAGCAGAAAGTCAATATAAGAGATGTGGATTTGATCAAAATGTCATAAAGCATTATCACCCACGCTGCATTTTGTTGGTGAGCTTTTCATACGACACAAATGTTGGTTTTGTTCTCACAAGCTACCAAAGATCCAGGGGTTATTTAGCAACTTCCTCAACCTCTGTGTTCCAAGAACAAAGTTCAACCTTTTTGCTCCCCCACAAAAAGCATTTACTTTTATTCAAGGTCCTAGATGTCTTTTCAGTTGAACTGATATGGCATTGCCAAGAGATATCAGATAAACAATAACACATTCACAATCCCTGCTTGTGCATCTCTTTCTTTCTTACTGTGTAGTAACAAAACCAGAAACTCACACAGAACTGAAGATGAATACATGAAACTAATGCTTTGCACAGAAATGAAATGGGTTTTTTTAAAGAAAAGGTTTCCAATTGCCCACTCTTCAATTCCAACCCCCCCCCCCCCAATCCCTTGCATAATTAGGGCTTTTGTGTCTCCAGATTATCTTTAAATTCATGTTACTATAAATCTTGTTTATTACTGAAAAGACTAAGGGTCATTTGACAATGGTGTTGGGCACATTACAAATGAAGTATGTAGGAGAATCCATTCTAAAGGCTTGCAATTTAAACAAGGAAGACAAAGAGAAGATGAAAGAGGGAAATTAAATTCAAATGCAGTTAGAGAGCCAGGGGAATTCCCTGCTTTTCTCCTGACTTTCACTTTATGGACAGAGACAAAAGTTAAATACAATATAACAGTAATATTTTTAAACACATTTGGCATGACAAAATCATGAAACACTTACAAACAAGGCTATAAATAACAACACAAACCTAAACCATACATCACTATTCAGCTCATGGGCCTCATTGAATAATTCGGAATAACACTGAAGTTAATCAGGTTAATTTTTTTTTTTTTTTTAATTCAAATAATGGTGTTGGGGGAGGGGGGAGCCAAAACATTAATTGGTATAACTTTCTACTAGAGGAATTCCAAAATTCCTACTGCACATCAATTAGTTGTGGAAAATGCTGAACACAAGACTGGCACATGGATCACAGGGAACATTTGGAGCTTGCAGGATTCTACAGTTACGTAGCTGAAGTAGAATGCTACAGTATTCTGCAGTAATTGTTACCATTTAAATAATTACTTTAGCTGATTAGTGTAGAATAGGAAGTAAAAATCAGCCAAAGAGATAATTACAGGCACGGCAGAAAAAGTTTCAGAAGCTTCCATGTAGAAATTAAGATGAAGAGCAACATTATGCATTCCTTTCCTCATTCATGTCAATTACAATGCTGCTGCTAACATTCTCCAAGACTTTAATTTCCAACTCCAAGATATATTCCAAAGTAATTATATTCCCAGCTCAATCAAATTTGCATTCTAATGCAAAATGTTAGCAGTATTGTCACATGGTATTATGTCAATAGATTATGACATTTAAGTTCTGCAAATTTTGCCTTAACATTACTGAAGCAGCTATTAAGATTTTTGAGAAATCAAATATGGTTTAGGATTTATGTCTTAGTCTGGAACAGCTGGTATTAGTCTCTGACACAATTCTAAACTAGGTGGATCTCCATTCTGTTCCAAAGCCCTAAGTCCATAATTCTGTAACCCACCCAGACTCTCATTAATTAGTAGATAATATACAGTCACACCTAAGTGAAAAGCAGCCTGGATCACTAGGAATTGGTCTTGTGCATTCTAGAAGCATATCAGTGCTGCTAACCACCGGCAATGGATTTCTCACTTTCTCTCTAGCAGATAAAAATGTAGAAAGATTTTAAAAGCGCTTTAGAATTCTTTTGTGTAAGTTTTTGCAAAATCACTTTTGCCAATTGGAACATAAAAGTTGGCATAAATTCGTAAATTATTATTTTTAGTTGTCTTGATATATAAAAGTAATCAGAAAGGTTTTATAGGAATACCACTTTGACACTGATTTGGAGTTTACCATACTGTGGCTACTGCAACACAGAGTCACCATCACGTCTTTTAACATACACAGAATGGAAGATAAGGGAAGAAAGGTCATATCTGACAGGAGTAAAGTTCAAGGTTTTGGGTGAACAGCTGTTATCAAAAAAACAGCAAGAAGTGACTGACACAGAAGTCCACAGAAGCAAAGTGAAAATAGGAGGAAACAGAAGCACAGGCTTTTTGTACAGAAAGTAAATGTCTTCCTTGGGATAATGCATATGGAAAATAGTTAAAAGGCAAAGAACAGCTGCATAATCATTCCCTATGGTAAAGAAATGTAAAGAAAGTTCATAATATTCCACAATGTCATTTTAAGTGCCTGAGTATTCTCTTTTAGAAATCAACTAATTTACCTGCAGGAAAGATATGTGTGTCTTCTGGTATGAAATGACTTTCATCAGTACTGAATAGTGTCTTTTTCACTTTATCATAACTTAGATACAGGCATTTAACTAGTCTTTATGAAACTAAAAAGTATCACAACATTGCTGCTACACAGGCAATGATCCACAAGTGAAAAAAGTTGTATTTTGTCATTATGCGAATACCCAATGTAAATAATTGATTTCTGCAATTAAAGCCTTTCCAGAAATTTTAAGGCTTTTTTTTTCTATCAGGTCTCATTCTTCTTTTGTAAGGAAAGGAATAGATAGGTAATATTTCTAATAGTTATTTTCTTTTAGAAAAAACCAGTGAGAGGCATATTCCTGGTCTTAAAGAAATCCTTAGCCAAAACTCAGCTATCTTAACCTAACAACTTTATACAGGTCAGCTGTATTTGTCCACCATCAACATCATCTAAAGAAGCATTATTCTAATTCAAGAACAGAAAGGCTGATGGTACAATATGATCCATAAAACACACTAAAACAAGCTATGATATAACTCTGGCATTTGCATTACAGGGGTCACAATAGTCCCTATATTGGAACTGAAGCTCTGCTGGAGCAAGGGCAATGCACATCTAATGAAAAATAACATTTATTCTTGAAAAGACATCAATCTAAGTGAAAGATGAGAAGAGCAGATGAACACAATAAGGAAGCAATTGATAACAATGAAAGATAAGAGAAGCAGCATGATAAACTTAGGTCACAGCACACAGCCTGCTGAAGTAGCATGAGCTTATCAAGAGTTTATGCAGGCTTTGGTTAAGGACCACCAAGTTTTATGGCATTATTTTAACCTCTGGAGGGCTCTTGCATTTTTTCCACAAATACCTTGGTAAAGAATCAACATGGTAAATGTTCTTGTTCATAGGGAGTCCCTAGTTGCTACATAACCAGCATGCCTGTGCAATTTCATGCAAATCAAATTCAATTTACAGTGCTTTTATTTCATCTGCAATTAAAAGTTGAGAAAAAGGAAGGGAAAAAAAATCCTCTCAAGTAGGGGCTATCTATTTCTTCATAAATAGGACACCTTTTCAGAGCCTCTCTTTTGTATGCAGTGGTAGAGATGAGATCTGTACAAAACACAAAAGGAATAAAGTATCAGTGCTCAGTATTGTGAGGGCATTGCCCAGATTCCCTGTCAAGTCTCAGTTCTGTACAGGCAATAATAACCATTACTGGGCTTTTTGGGTTTCAGTCACTGCTGTGACTCTCAACACAATGAATACAACACAAAAAAAAAATTTAAAACTGCTGATAAAACCCCTTTCTTTTTCCACCTTTGAAAAAGTGTTGGGAGAGTTTCTGACAAAAGAAGGAAGTAATTTCAATGAAAGGGATAATAGGAAGTATGTTGAATGAGAAAGAGGATGGAGGGCAGGAAATGCAACAATAAAGTTTAATTAAATTAAAGAACAAGCTCCAGCAGTGAAGTATATGCTGGAATTTTTTTTTTTTTTTTTTTTGTCTAAGAACTACAGGAAAAGTTTAACATAGGTTATTGAAGATAAAAAAATAACCATTTGATATAATATATAATATATTGATTTTTGATTCAAAAGATAGTGTTCCACTGAATACCTCCTCTTTTTTTAACAATTTACTTTCTGTGACATAGTTGAGGAAGGAAACTAAAAGGAATATGATACATGGAGGATCTAAACTAGCATCCTCATAGAGATACTTTTTTCAGGTCATGGAAGCCAATCAATGTCAGAAAGAACAAGGAGGTACCATTATGAGTACCATAACTTAAACCAGGTGTTTGACATGATAGATCCTGCTGAAATCAAAAGCCACTTCAAACCATATCCTGCTTTTACAGCCAGAGACCTCATTAATCTGATAAACTTTCAGTTCCAGAGCAGGTGGGGAGGAAGGAGTTAAATACCCAGCATAACTGAATGAAATCACTAGTCACCTTACACATTAGAAATTCAAGTACATTAAAAAATGATCACAAAGTTTAGAATCAATGCCCCTACAGCTTCTACCCAAAAATGTTCCTTTGTAAGGCTCCTTCTTAAACTTTAAGACCAGTATCCACATTACTGTAATACTGGCACAACAGGATTTGGTCCTTAAATTCCACTATCATGCACCATTTTAGAGGGAAGCTAGAGCTACAGATCCCTATGAAACTCATCAAGCTTCATACACTTTCCCCTTTTCAGTCGTGTGATTTTCCCCACATGGTGCGAAACAAAAGCTCTTAAACTACTTGTGATTTTGCGATGACAGCATGACTTGCATTAGCCATGATAAAACCAACACATAAAGCAACTGTGAGCAGAATCACACAGAAGTGATAGAATAGGAGCTGGTAGGATGCTCTCTGTGCTGCGGACTTGCCACCATAAAAACCCCAAAATAAAACACTCATGAGTTCTCAGACTCCAAGAACTCCTGGGACTGAGACTCCTACCCAACACTGACTAGTAGAGGAAAGGATACAGGTCAGACTTGGTACCCAGGACAAAGGTGCACGGAAGCAAATAGTAACCTCTGCCAGCTTTTCCTGTCTCCCCATGGGGTTTACAGCAGGAGAGCTGCGTTACCAGTTGCCTGGCAATAGCTAAAAGCTTAGAAAGAACCTGAGCTGCACTTGGATTTTGAAACTGACTGAAAAAAGTTTTTTTTCTCATATACTTTAACTCTCATATTTAAATCAATTGGCACACCAAGACTATCAGTTCTAAAAGGGGATGGTTTTAAGATTTGAGCATGGTACAGTCTTCCTTTTCTTAACATTGCCCAAATTTGATTGCCTTCATTTCAGTAGCAGTTAACAATACAGTATTTTAGCCAGCATTCTGGGATGAGAATTTAACGTACTGAACTGCTGGTCAAAAAAAAAAAAAAATCAACATTATAATTGAGCTCCTCTCAACAGAGAGCATCACAGACTATGTTTACAATGCACCTGACAGAGAAAATTAGTATTTTGTAGGAAAAATGATTAATTCATAGATATATATGTGATTTACTGTTACTGTTTCCACTGCAACCAAAGCAGCGCTACTGACAGAAAAATTCCCACACTATGGTTAAAAAAGATTTTAAAAAACCCAAAACAGCTGTTAAGAAATTATTCCATATAGTAGATCAATCCTTTTTCACACACAGCTTTTTTGCAACTTCTTCATTACTTTTCTTCGCAGCAGAAGTATAACATTAAGAAAATCCCATAGAGCTGTAGACCCCCTTTAGGAACATATTGCCTGCACTTACTGTTTACAAATAGTAAAAATTTTGGTGGTATTTTCCAGTGCAGTTTACATTTGGGATAATATTTCATATATATACAAACATATATACATACATCTATGTGATATATTGATATAAAAAAACATTTCAAGAATACTTTGGCAGACAATTTTATATCAATGGTACATGGCACTCAAACTGAAAATAGCTTCTATCTTTAATTGTCAAACTATAAAGTTGCCTTACACTAAGTATTTTTGCTTGAAAGGAATAATGTAAAGTGACAGAACAATAGAAGCCCGACATGTTGCAAAGGACATCAAAATGTAGAATTTAAAGGATCTTGAACAATATAGCATCTAGGAGCCATAAAATAGTATGGCAACAACACTGTTTACAAAACATCCTGTCACCAACCTAATGTCACTGTTGAATTTTAAAAAAGTATCCTTTCTGTACATCATCATCATCATCAGGTTTCCAAAAAAGTGTGTTTACTCATATTTATAACTATTCTGAGAAAAACTAAACCCAAGAATATATGTATTTTTAAGCTTCTGGCACCATGTTTTTATCATTGGTCATGCTGGCTTTTCTCTGGCCTCCCGCGCAACTTGAGAGCAATAGCTGGTAGCTACATCAGAGCCTTCAGCTGTGCTTTGGGTTAAGCACCATCTCCTTCTCATTTCTTTTGCTGGTTTTGGCTGAGTTAATTTTCTGCCCAGTGGCTGGTACAGGGCTGTGTTCTGGATTTGTGCTGAACACAGGGTTGAAAATACAGACATGTTTTTGTAGTTGCTGAGCAGGGCTCACATGGAGACAAGGCCTTTGCTGCTTCTTGTACAGCCAGGCTGGGGATGCCTGGGAAGAGACACAGCCAGGACAGGTGATCCCAACTAACCAAAGGGATATTCCAGACCATGTGACATCATGCTCAGTATATAAAGTAGGAGGAAGAAGGGGAGAGAGGGGATATTTGAAGTGATGGTGTTTGGTTTCCCAAGTCACCATTCCACGGGATGGGGCCCTGCTCTCCTGGAGATGGCTGAACACCTGCCTGCCCATGGGAACGGATGATTGAATTCCTTGTCTTGTTTTGCTTTGCTTGTGTGGACTGCTTTTGCTTTCCCTAATTAAACTGTCCTTATCTCAACCCACGAGTTCTACAGCTTTTACCCTTCCAATTCTCTCCCTGACCCCACAGGTGGGGGCAGGAGCAAGCGGTTGCCTGGGGCTTGGCTCCTGGCACAGGTTAGACCACGACATATCTCCATTTGAAGAAATTAACTCTGCTTCTGAAAAACTTTCTACTAAAATGTAGAAGCTGATTATTCTGTGTTGTAGAAAAACCTCTAAAATCAGAAAGCAGACCTACCTGTCTCCCACTGGATAACCTCTGGCAAATCCATAGGTGTGCACAGAGCAGCAGCACAATGTGCAGCAGGATCATCCTGTGACCCAAGAGGGAACAGCTGCTTCAGCGGGCACTGCAACTTCCAGGTTAGCTCAAGCACTCCCAGGGCATTTCTACTTCCCAGCTTGTTAGTTCTGTCTACTCTGCTCTGTAATATTTATTTATTTTAAACCTGATGTGATTTGTTATCTTTTCTACAAAAGGGCTGATCAGTGTTCCCCACTACTAACTCTAAGCTATCAGACCCAAAAAAATTCAGTTTTCATTGACGGCTTCAATTCATGTGATCATAGCAGCAGTGCTAACCACTAAAAATAAAAGAAGCACTTCACCAAAGGTCTAAACACTATTTGATATAAGAATTGATATATTTCAAAGCTACACTCAAAAGCCTTGCCTTTACTTTCAAGACTAGACCTCTTCTGCTGCTTCTCCTGAAGACTCAGGGAGCTAAATGCAGTTCTCCCAAGTTAAGTCTTTTATGACGGGGGTTAGTATTTCAATCAGGATTCTAAGATTTAATATTTTTTCTTGAAATAGAATGCATGTACTGCATTTCATAAGAAATTAAGGGTTAAAAGTTAAAAAAAGATCTATGACCTTCGTTCAGTTCACTTAGACCATTTCTATTTAAAAGGACCAGTGTCATCTTGTAAAACATAAACATAGTGTTGAAGCATCACTCTGTGCAAATGCAGCATTTAAAAAACGTGAAATTTTTAAAGGCATCTAACAGGTACAACCAAGAATGTTCCACAAGTGTTTGAGGCTATGAGAAACTGACTTATTCAAAACACTGACAACATGAAAAAATTTTCAGGTTATGATTAAACTGTAATACCGCTCCTTTTTCCTGTAATACCATGAGACCCTTCTAATTAGGATCCCTGGTTTCTTGAAGTAGATGAGGTATACATAGCATAGTGTGCTCTAGAATAACCCTTTTTAGAGACATGCTAGATTAGATCAGAGCACTTTCTGACTGTCAGGAGAAACAAATATAAACAAGGGTCACAAAAATAAGTATTATCTTGATACCTATTAAACTTGAATAGTGTTCAAGTACAAAAGATTTGTGATAAAATAAATTGGGTATTTTAATGTGTATGAATATACAATAGTTATATTTAATGGTCTATTATTATAAATTATAAATGTACTTTAAACATGCATATCATGATAGCCCATTATTAACTATAACTATTTTGTCAGGCAGTAATTTGCATTTAATAATTTCAGTCATTTTCTTATTCAGACTTCGTATTTTCCCTTTTGAGTTCTTTTACTCCTCTGTTCCTCTGAGCTTAGGTTACTTTTTCAATGCAGCAAACTGTTGGGATATAATGGTTAAATAATGTGAAATTGCACTGATGCCAGTGAAATAAAAGTGAGTTTTACAAAACCAAGCTCCTTCCCTGAACATAATAACAGTAAATTTCTAGTGTCCTGTAGTGCAATATCCATTAGATTTATTATGTTGCAATTCCCAATCCCACTAGTTCTGCCTGAGGGTGAGTATATTACATTTCATCACAGTTTCATTTTCTCCTACAGATGAGAAATGGGAATGCTATTGCAGTTATGTAGAATGCATGTGTTAAATCTGATCTCTAATAAAATCAAACACATCACAACTCACAGCACTTTAGCACAGTGTCGGCAAAATGAAACACCATCTGTCATCGTGTAGAGACTGCCTTATTGTAACACAAAATCAAACTGCTCAGTGTGAACATTGTTATTTAATAAATGGGTAAATGGAAACTGATCATTATGATCTTATTTATTTTAAATGACTGGTTAAAGCTACAAAAAAATGCATTATAACTTATCAATTAGATGTATGGACATTACACTAACACCGAAAGCAAACATCCATAAGCCAAGCCAAAATTTTAAATGCCTTCAGTGAAAGAGTGAGATAAATATGCGAGACACACACTTACAACAAAGACCTGCCAAAATGTAGGCTAAGGATAGAAACTGATGAAACAAAAATTCACTGTCTGCACTCATGAGACAAAACCAGCTGAATACTATGTTGTTAAAGAATAGCTACTTGTAGCAAGCAGGTTTAAAAAAAAGCAAACATCATGCTCTGGTCTGAATGAATTGCAATGATAAAGGTTAGTCATCATCCCAACATAAGCTGCATTCCTAAGAGCTTCTACTTTAGCTATTTTAACACATATCAGAGTGAAGAATGATGCAACATATTTGCTGTTAGTATGAATTAATTGCCTTAAAGAAAAAAAGCATTCATCAACTAAACTGTTCCTTTCTATTGACAACAACAAAACAAGATTTCAGGTTTATAATTAGAAGAACCTAGATTTGACAATTTAAATGCCAGCTTCTAGTTATATAGGTTATTTTTGCTATTATAACAAAAACCTAAGTCATTTATCTTCAGAAAGGATCCTCACACACCGAATATGTAGCTTTCAAAGAGCTATTACTGTATCTGCAGAGACAATAACATGTGCTGACAAAATCTTAATAGTCCCATGGCCCTCATATCATATTTAAAGGACCCATGAGCCTGGTAAGATGTCAACAGAAGTATCCAATGCAGCAGCACTGACACTCTGTGATGTCTAAGGGAGCAAACAGATTGCCAATAAAATCTCACGTTTATGAACGTGAGAATTTTCTCCATTTCACCAATATTGTATCATGACTTGAACAACCATTAGCAGTTCAGCAGAAATGCCCCATGCTATGAATGCATTTATGATTATTTTGCTCATTGTATTGGCCTCAGAGGTTATTGCATACAACTTAAATGTATCACAGAAGCTATCTGTTTGGTTTGAGTTTTCTTCAAGTTTTTTTTTTAAACATTTAAAAGAAATGTTTGCCTCAGAAAAATAATCACTATCCCTTGTTCCAAACATGCGATTTTTTTTTTCATATGGGTAATTTACAAACCTAGTAGGTAAGATAAGGTGTAGATGGATAAAACCTCATTATTTTTACAGCAAAAATTGGGTCTCTATGCAGTTATGTTTTATGTTCCGTTGATTTGGACAGTACATGCGACTATTTAAAAATGACAGACCAATATATATAGTCTTAAATAAAATTCTCAACATTTGGGACATTAAACATTGAGGCACTTATTTCTTCTTTGATTTGCCTTGTTGTTCTTGGGCCTCAAATGTTCGTCACAGAGAAATACCTACCAGGCAAGACCCCAATAAAACTTGGGCACCGAGTGGTAAAATAAAAACAGTAAGTGTCCTTTATCCTGCTAATTCTCAAGGCACTGTGCAAGAGAGTCATTTACCTACCACCAAAATGCAGCCACTTGCAGTGAGAAGCACAGCAGCTGTTTAAGAGCCGCATTAATGCCACACAGCAGCGCGGGACAGGCGGCCAGGAGAACACCCTATTGAGATGAAAGTGGAAAGAGAAATTACAAAATCTAACCATAATTACCAGGGCTGGATTAGGGCCAGAAAACAGTCACTACAGCATCTTGAATAACCACAATAATTCTGCAGCTTGGTTTTATAGCTCAGCCAGGAGATGGCATCTCAATCAGCACCAAGCTCTCTAAGGCTGTATTGGGACACTGCTTTTAGTGCAGAGCAAAAGGGAAATTAAGGACGGAGTACCAGCTTTATGTGCAGTTGTCATGGCTCTTGTTGCCTGAAATTAGATCTTGAACATTAATTTAACATAGAGTTTTTGTGTTGATTATATCAGATTAGGAAGTTACACAATCATATATGAGGCTTTTGAGAACACTGAAATATTCAGCACACAGGGAACACTGATATACTTTCCGTATGTGCTTCATTTATTAAAGCACTTATACAAGGGAGCCCTTAGAGAAGGAACATCTTTCCAGAGAGACTCTGGAGGTTTGGTTGCTAGGAAGGTACGTATGCTGCTCTTTTTAATGAGATTTAAAGTATCATGCATTATATATTATTTTCTACATTTAGGATATTCGCAATTATTTACCTTATTTTGTACTTCATTTTGCATTTCTGGCATGTAATCTCTCTGTGTACAAAACAGCCTTCGCAAAGAATTCCCTGCAAATTCCAGAGAGGGTGCCTTTCACATTTTTCCCTCAAATTTAAAAAAAACAAAAGCAACCAAAAAAACCCCACCAGCTCATGCAGTTTTTTTCCTTTATTGACATGTCTGCTGCAGACATTCATTCATCAAAAATTTGTTTTCACCAACTGAAAAAAGAATTAATCTTGGCCTGTACCTCAATAACTATCAGTGTGGATATTGTGCACCTTCTATCTATTCTCTTCTGGTTTTTTTATGAAAATCCTGCTAGCTTTATTTTCAGAAGAGATGTTTAAATGTCTGCCTCTACTATTTTCCTGAAAATTACAGAGGTAGTGTTTAAACAGAAATTTCATAAGAACAAATCACTCGACTCTTCTTACCTTTAAATGTTAAATAAAGGCACAGCCATTAGACAAAAGAAATTCTAAACTGATGTAGTTTTAACTGCTCATCTTACAAAAGCAAATCATTATGTAAATGCACAGCAGAGCCAGCTTTTTACATGGCCTTTCTTCATTTACATAATAAGAGATGCTAATCAAAGGTCAAAAAATGGTAGAAAACATTTCTGCTGAAATTAGAGACTGATAAGGCAAATTATGACATTAGTTTTATCTTAAGGAACTGTTTTGAACTCCAAATAGTTTTCAGAACTGCATATTTAATATGCATAAAAAATGATGGGATGTGATTTTCACCAGTTCCTTGTACCAGTATTTCACTTCTACTGTGCTTACAGCTATTTCAATATTATAACTAAACACAACTTGAGAAGTACGAAAATGGTAGTTGATGAGTTGTAGTACAATTGATACAGATATCCAAAGTGCAATAGTAGATCTCCAAATCTGTAGTATGGCCATAACTATCACTCGTCCCTTCCACGCAGTGGTTCCTATCCTTCTCCCCACCTCCCAAAGAAATTGCAATTTCTCCTTTCTCTCCATTTACTACTGAGGCTATAAAGTATGTATCTATGTTGCTAAACTGTGATTCATGTCTAGTTATAAAGATCTAAAAACCAAGTGAAATTTCTGTAACAGGGGCAGAAAGAATTACAATGAGTTCTGGTTTGTTGGTTTTGGGCAGGTATGGTTTTCCCCCCACAGAAGCCCTCAACTTTCCTTTCAGTTTGGGGGCACAGCAATGTGCTTGGATACAGCTGCTGTCTAAAGCACAACATCCTTACAATACCAAGCTAAGACATGAAACATGATACAATCAGCAAAGTACAAACTAAAATGTATCTCATGGTATTAGAACTTTTAAAGTTTAAAGAAAATTTTCCCACTCCAATATTCTGCCTTGGTATTTTAGTGTGTTTCTATTTTCTGATTACATTACAAACACAAGGAAAACTTATTTATGGCTCCTGCCATCACAGCTTCCGATTTCGATCTTCCCAGTGGCAGCAGGAGACAATTCAAATTCTATAAGCATTTACAGAAACATCAACCAACCACCATACGATGCTATTTCTTTGTGCAATCCAGTTTCTTTTTAATTTTAAACCATATTGTTAGAATAAAATTTAAATGACAATAGCAACTGCTGTCATTTCTTTTTATCCTGTTAATGTTTCCAAAGCTCACTCTCAGTAACTTTGGTATTTTCTCTGTTATGTATTGCTCCTGTAACACTGACAGATATGAACTTCTCAGTCCTGATACTCTCTAACATAGGGAAAGTCTCCAGATTTAAAAACTGGGATACTGAAGCTGAAAGAGATTTTTAACTCAAGCCACCCTGAAAAATCTACATTAATATCAGAAATTAAACCCAAAGCTCAGAAAACATAGTATGGAGATCATATCAAACAGATAAACAAAACGATAACTCCATAAACACAATACCATCCTAGCTGCAGGTAGAATATTTACTGTTTGACCTGCAACACTCACACTCCACTGTCACACATAAATCAGATTTTTGCAATACAGGGAGATTTCTCTTGCAATTGCAGCAAAATCTCATTAAAATGAACTGGCAGACAGAATATTTCTATCTTACAGAAAATTGGTGAAAAGCCAATAAAAAATTCCTTGCCTACACTTTATATTCAAAAATTTTCAGCCACTCTAGCTGTAATATTTATGCTGTCCATGTGGATAGATATATTCAAGCTGTAGAAAACAGTCAATATCTTTCCCACATACAACAAAATAAGCTGTGTCTTCAGATGCCTCCATGCACTTTTGCCCACTGATTTACCATTAAACTGCCACCACGGTACACTGAAATAATAACTCCTGAAAGCAGAGTTTACATTTTTCCAACCAGTTTCTTGGGTTGGCTTTTAATTCTCCTCAGAATATATTTGATGGAAAGCTCACTGGTTATTTTTATAAGCTGACAGACTAACAAACTATCTTCTCTCAGTTACCAGTAACACGCACTGTACGTTCAACTTGGTTCTTTGTTCGGAACAGGGTTAAAGAACAGCAACCACTGCATTCTCTTGTAAATTCATTACTCAGCAAAATTATTCCCTCTCCTCTGGTACCATAATCCCAACAGCTTTCACAAGAATTGAGCAAATTTTAATTAAAACAAACAAAGTTGATTATTCTAGCAATGCCTTTTTCACTGAAGTGCTCAGCTTCGGTTTGTCCTGGCTTAAAGGGCCCTGCAAAGCAGGGTGTGAAAGGGAGAGAATAAGAATATTTTGGTATAGCTACAAGAAAAATGGAAATATTCTGTCAAGGAAAGAAGTTTTTCCTCTCCCCTAGTGTTAAGCTGTGCTATACAATCTAGGAAAGGGAGGGGGCTGTCTTTCAAAGAGGATTTTAAACATGTTGTGCTGATACCACTTTTCGCCTTTATACAATTTGAGGATGGCTTCTAAAGGGAAAAATTATTTAAAGTTACGATTTTCTTAGATTCTCAAAATGCAAGATAATTGCCCCAGGAGGAAAATGAACCAGGGACAGAAGCAAAAAAAAAAAGAGGATTTTTTCCTTCTGGACATTCAGGTCTATTAGGAATCTTTTCTTGGTTTTTGTTAAAAGTAAACCAAACTAGAATATCATATACTCAGGACAGACATAAAAGCAAATGGACAATATGCCTGCGTGGCATATTGGCAATGGACATATAGCCTGCATGAAGAAGGTCTTACAGTGATCAGAGGAATCAATTTGGTCAGAAGCTTGGCAATGAACCAGGGAGCTCAAAGTGTAAGGACCTCACAAAACCTGGGTATGGCTCACACCAGCCAGGCCCTCCTCCTGTTCATATTCCTGCTGCTTTTTATTGAAGCAGCACAGGGTGGGAAAGGTGGGTTCATCCCTGGTCTATGTTTCCAGGCAGGATGTCACCCAAGCTCATCATTGACAGGGACAGCCTTACACATCACCATACCCAGATTACCCATCCACCTTAACACCAAACTTGTCTCAGATGTTAAATGGGTCTTTCTGCCTTGGGATCATTAACTCCTTTCCCAATGCCTTTGTCAGCTTTGGCACTGGCACAGAACTGAATGATCCCCAGCAATGTTACTGTTCAAAAATCAGTGTCCCTTAAACTGTTCACTGTAATTCTTCAACACTCAAGAACACTGAACTTAATTACACACTAATGTAATTCCTCCTAATCCTGTAGTTAAGTGATGAAGAGATGTTGTTATTTACTAGACATGTGAAAACGCCCACAGTGACAACTTGAAATATGCAGAACTCATCTGCTCATTTCAAACTTAACACTCTGACCAGTTTCATCCCAAGTTCCTCTAAAGACTGACTCACCATGCTTAAGAGAACTACAGGACATATACAGTAATCTATGGCTTGAGAAGACATAAGGCAAAAATAGAACCGTTACCACCACATTCTTTTCTTCCTACAGGATCTCAATGACACATTTAGTGCATAGTGTGTTCAGCAATCAGAAAAAAGAGAAACTTGTTTCAATATTTTCTTCTCATTCTCTTGGAGGCAGTGGGAATATTTGGATTCTATTGAAGGGCATGAGAGAAAATGTGATCAGATTTTGGCCATGAAGTATTATGACTGTATTTAATAAGTAGAGCTTGGAAATAAACTGTATATAGTAAGGAGCTAAACAGTATGAATTCAACCATGCTTCAGTGAGACAAAATCTAATTAAGTTTCAGGAGAACAAAGTGTGAAAGAACACAAACAGGGCTGGGTAAATTATAATCAAATATAGTACTGAACAAAGGGCACAATATGGAGAAAAAAGTTCCCCAAGAAGAACACACATTCTATAGTGAAAAATGTGCTAGTGATCAAAATATCCAGAGTAAACAACAAAACAAACTGTAACAGAAAAAGGCAGCACTTATGACATAAAAAGCACGAATCCTAAGAGAAAAAAAAGAGGGTGCACAACCTAAGTTGAAAGATAACTGTAGATAAGAAAACAGAGTTCAGGATTAAGAAGCCAACAGTATAAATACTTAAGACTAAGAACAAAATACCACACAGTTACTGCATATGAAAACCAAGAGATCAACTTAGGAGATGGAACTACCACAGACCCATCATAGGAGAGAAAAGAGTGATTTATTAAAATAATAATCATACATTACTAAAAACCTCAAATTAGTTCTTTAATCATTGTTTGAAAAGGAGCTTCACAAAGTAACTATCAGACTTACAGACATCAAGAAGGCAATCCAAAGGTCTTAAGACAACTGGAAAAAAAATGGAAGAACTTTGAAAAGAGAAAAGTTACCTCAAGCATACACAACAAATTAAGCTACAAGGGTAAAAAAAACTTTCATAAGCATCTGGTAGAAAAATTCTCTTTGATTAGACTGTAGATGGTTGTAACATGAAAAACATTTTTATTGTATATTGTCCTCTTTTCAACATAAATTGCAAGAAATCTGACAATTCTTTTCTTGCCTTACTAATGAGGATTAACATACACATTTTCAGGACAGATGGTTTAAAAAGTACAAGTGAAATTGTAGCAAAAATCATGACATCAAAGTAGTATGTTTAAACAGATAATTAAATTGTAATCCTGAGTCAAGAAGCTGAAACTTTACATTCAGGAGTAAAAACAAAAAGGAAGAACCACCTGAAAAACACCCTAGATTTTTATCTATGAGGAGACACAGTAGAAAGAATTGAGGTTGCATGGGTTTTAGAAACGTCACCAAGTATCTGCTTCCACCTCCATTCCCTTTCTGTCCTTCTTTCAGTCTTTTATTTCCCTCTGCACCACACAATTGAAAAGAGTATTTGGGCCAAAGTCATTAAGTAGGGTATTGGGGTGAGCCACATATGTGGATAGGGAACTGGCTTAAATGTCACAGACAGAAGCTGTTTATGAGACAGAGCAGTTTGGGAGAGAGGGATTAGTGGAATGCCACAAGAATCAGTATTATGCCCATTTTTGTTCATTTTATATATCACTGACCTAGGAGATGAAATATGCATGAAGGTGAAGAAATTTGCTGATGAAACAAAACCAGGGAATAGAGCTTGTAAAGACAAAAGGAGAAAGGCAATAAAATTCTGAATGACAAATAGACCAGGATCACAGGCTGATACTGTTAGTGGTTTCACTGGCATCTGCAATTCATTGTAAAGAAAGGTAAGGTTATGAGATGACAAAAAAAATAATAAAAAGTAGTTCTCTCTCCATAGCCATATGCCACAAAATATTTAACAGGAGATGATATGCTCCTAGTTCTGGAAAGAACTTTAAAACCATCTACACAAGGATTAACTGTATTTAAATTAATAAGACCAGAGATGCTAGGATAGATACAGAAAACAAGATTAAGACTTGGAATAAAAGATTCTAATACTACATAGGGGACTTGAAACCACATTTGGAATGCAGCCGTAGTTCTTGTCCCTTTAGTATAAAACGAATATTTGACAAGTGAAGATAATAAAAGGACAATTGCAGAAATTCTAGAAGTTCAGTTCACAAAAGAGTGGGCAGATAGTATTCTTTGAAAAAAGATCCTGAAGAATGAAAATCTTCCTGAAATATACAGAATATTGACGAGAATATGAGCAAGGGAATACATCCTCTCAGAGTGAATGGAATACACCAAGTCGAAGATTATTTTAAAAAGTTATTTCCCTCAACTAATCTATTTCCTGAATAACAAAGTGCAGAGAGGAAAACGAAGTATCATGACCACCAGCATTACCAGAATGGCTCTATCAAGTGATGGTCAGAAGTGCTGGGTATTATGCAACTGTGCTATTGTAGCAAAAGCAATTTCACATCACACTATGTGAGTGACCACCAGATGTTGGTCAGCATGAGTTACCCAGAGAAAAAATTCAGATGTTATAATTGTTAACATCAGCTCCTACTGCAGGCTTGTCCAAGTCCATATTAATAGCACAGATATTCCATGAACAAGGACTTATTAATGAGTTTTTGAAATTGCAAGAAATTACTTATAACGTGGATAGCACACCTTGCCACAGCACATCCTTTGAAATCACACACTATTTCACAGGGACTGCACAATGTGCCAGGCTATGACTCATTCTCTCATCTTACACTGGCTTCTTTTCAAAATAGCCTTGTTTTATCTAGGTCTGATCAAACTCTTCTCGGAAATTAAAGATTCTTACAAGCTTCAGAGAAAAACAGATCCACCCTCAGTCAGTCATGCATATTCTCAATATATACAGTAACTTCAGAATTACTATATGGCACAAGTGTTTAATGATCAGATGTATATAACATTATATAATTTATATTATGTAATGCTGTTAAATTGTGGAGTTTTCTTAATATGTACTGTTTTCCTAGCCTGAATAATCTTTTCATACCAGCCTTAGTAACTACCAAAACCAACTTAATATTATTAGAATATTATCAACTTTCATTATATTTAATTTGAGAATCTGACAAGAGATAATTTTAAATACATTTTCACTGAAATTAAAATCAAAAATTGTAAAATTAATCCTAGAAGTGTCAGTTGTAATGTAATGTAATTTCCCTCTCCTTGAAGTGACTCTTTATTAACTTCTACAGATTGGAATCCCAACCAAAAAAAAAAAAAAAAAGCACGAAATAATTTAAATACCATACTAGCTACCAGCAGCAAGATAAAGCAAATTGGGAGAGATTAATTCAGTTGATTTGATAACCATCTACAAATATACAAGTTGCATTCCTGTCATCCACATTAATTACCCAAACACAACTGGCACTCATTAGCTAACATGGTCTCTAAAGCATAACAGCAGCATTGCCTTGGGTTGAAGAGAGAGAGGGAGGAAAATAAGAAAAATGAAAGAGTTATTTCTTTAACATATTGTCAAATTTGACTCTGATACAAGGAGTGGTATTAGGAGTTCAGAGGGCACCACTCTGCCATTAAAGGCCTTCCAGGTCTTATTGGCCAAGCAGAATAACTATAGGAAACATGTTTTCGGGGGGGGAGCCCCTTGTTAAGAAGACTCTTCTGCACTTGATCTATCACCTCTCTGCCAGCAACAGATCACTCAAAGTACCTCGAAACCAGGAGAGGCACCAGAGACCTTAATCAGAGCAGACAGTACCCTATTTTTATTGCCTGGCAAGTAAGGAAATTATTTAGACAATTTCTTTAACTTTTATCATTTGTTCTTCTGTCATTTCCTAGTCAGATCATAAGTAGCTTAGGATGTAAACCTGTATTTTACGTACTCTAAAATCAAGATGAAATGAAGCATATGCATTTTCAGAGGGTGTGTGAGTGCAGGCACATGACAATCAGCATGTTGGAACAGATGCAGAAGCTTTTTAAAACCCAAATCAATTGACCCATCATAGCTACTGGGGAAATACAAAGGTATTCAGACTACTTATATATGAGACCTGCCAAGAGAGAACACATTTTACAGGAACAGGATAGTAACAAGTTTAATCTCCAAAACCAAAGCAAAAGAGAAAAAAAGCAAGCCAATGGCCTTACAGAAGGCCTAGAAATACTTGCTATGTTAGAATTGTACAGCAGTGGTAAGCTGAACTTGCTAAATGGTACTGCTCACTTTGGAGGATAATTATATTCCCTAAATAAGCTGTTTAGTTGTACTCAGATGGAACAAGAAATATTTTGCTACTGCTGATTCTCATTTATATTGCAATTCTGTTACTTATCTTGCATAATTAGTGTTAATTAAAAAGTAAGTTACCACAGTGTTGTCTTTTCTATATCAAGTTTGAATTTCCAAATGAGACATAAATATTATGTATGTGATAATCAGAATCATGTGATAGGACCTTGTATCATTACTGGATTTGTAAGAAAATAATTTCAAATGATGGAGGATAGACCAGGGCTCCTGTTAGTGCAGTGATTGAGATCCTTTACAGAATGCATTTTCTGTGCATTTATGCTCTTTAGTGTGGCCATTACTATATTACACTTGCACCTAAAACAAGAATTAAAAGAAGGCTTCCTTACCCTTTAGAGTGATTTCTACTCTACTTCTACTCTACTTTGTATTGACATAAATGAGTTCATAAGGTGCAAAGGGCTGGAGATTCAGCATTTAAGTTTATGGGCATTTGTCCACGTGTAACTTAGTAAAATGCTGCCTCCTGTGACAGCAGGGAGAAAGAATCACTACTGATTGCAAATAATTTTATACAGATGTTTGCTTACAGGCAAGCGAGCCTAAGAGAATACAGCAGAGGATAATGATACAGACCAGGCTTGCCAAAAACTAATTCACCAGGTTTTGATCAGAAAGTAGATGACAACTGATGACTTTACACAAGCTGTTCTGAAATGCATCATGAGATGCCAAATAAAGTACAAAAGGCACGTTTCCAAAAAAAATACAGTACATGCCCTGAAAGCCTTCGCAGTTTTAACACAGATGTTATTTTAGTATTTTCAGTCTCCCTTATAGTTTACTTGCAGTTCCTACAAAACAACAAAAAATTTTTTATTCTCTTGCAAACAGATCCCTAAGTGCAAAAGCCATCTTCTGGCACCCCATCTGTTTATGTCATCACATATTTTAAATGCACATCTTCAGTGATATCAAAATATTTGTTATTTGATTCATTTCTAAATGGACAAAGTTACCTTCAGATATTTCTTGAGTCTTTAAAAAAACACCCTAATA
Source organism: Corvus kubaryi (assembly GCF_017639235.1). NCBI lineage: Eukaryota > Metazoa > Chordata > Aves > Passeriformes > Corvidae > Corvus > Corvus kubaryi. Next base: position 10,046,126 of record NW_024581093.1, on the reverse strand, counting down.
TCTGCCTTCAAGTTGCTCCCTTTAACTTCTCTTCCTTCTCTCATTTTTCCTCTGTCCATAAGAAATATCTTCTCAGTAACTCACTTTTTCCCTGTCCCATGCCAGACCCGGGGGTTGGCAGCCACAGTGAAATATCACAAAAGAAGCTGCCCTCTTTTAGGTGCAACATCAGCCTGCTGAGAGAGACTTTTTCCGTCACTTCACCATTCTCAGACCACAAGACTTGGTCTGGGATGAAGGACAGGGAAGTTCACTGCTCCACTGCCTTATTTTGCTTTCTACAGAAATCCCAGTAGCACCTGCTTCCTTGACCTCATATTGTTGCTGACTGATCCTACAGATTGTTTTCCTCTAATTTCTTTAAGAGACTTCTCTGAATGTCAAACCACCAAACCTCTGATGGTGAAGCTGTTTCCTTTCCTTAAATCATCCACAAATTCTACAGAAAATTTTCCTGTCACATGTCCTTGCAACAAATTGCACACAACCACAAAAATTTCATCACCTCTTGTATGAAAACTCTTAAGTTTTGGTTAAATGGTGGTTGTTGTTTTTTTTTTTTCTTTTTAGGGAGTAAAAATATGTTTTCTCAGATTAAGGATGACTTTGTAAGATACCATTTAATCCTCTACAGTAGAGAGAAGTAGCACAAATCTGTTCCATATTACAGTTACAAGACTGTCACCTCTTAATAGAAATTCAGTTTTTGCCTAGAATTCACTAAGTAGTACAAGAACAATCTGCCAGCAGCAAAATTACTTGCCCCACAAATATGGTCCATAGGGGTGCATAACCCAAAACCAGCACCAAACAACAGTATTGACACCAATGCTAGAAGTGACACCACAGGAAAGTTGAGAGCACCTGAAAGATAAAAGAAGGGGAAAAGAGAACATAAACCCACTGAAACTTGTACATTTACTGAATATATTGCACCATTTCCAGAGAGAATCTTGATGTCAGAGTTAACTAGTCGACTAGCTAATCGTAAGCTGGAAGCAATTTTAGCTACTTTCAGTATCCTTGATAAACTGGTGATTCAATATGCCAGTGTGAGTGATGAATTTCAGCAGTTTCAGGATGAATTTTACAGTATATTATACATGTCATAACAATCCCACACTCTCCAGAAGTTAGTAGTCATGGAATACATCACACAGTTTGACAAGCAAATCTCTCAACAAGATCTACGTTTATCTCCTATGACCTACAAAGCAACTCTTATCACAAAAAATGGAGCAAGCCCAGCACATCTCAACACAAAGACAGATTGAGACAAATCTATCTACTTTACAGAACAGCCTCAGAGGACTATCAAAGTAAGCTAAAGATATATGTGCTCTCCCACAGCAAGATTTTTAAATCTATCTTAACTCAAACTAGTACATTCACAGCTCGGGGAAAAAAAAAGAGAAAAAGAGAAAAAAAAAAAGAAGGAAACAAAAAAAAAGGCCTGTGAACTGCCAGGAACTAATAAGGAAACAGATAAGATCCAAGGCCTTACATTCCATGTATTGTACTAAATAGCATCCTAATAGTGGGTAAGGATCAACTGTAATTTCTGCCAGAAGTAACCAAGGAAACCACTCATCTAAAAGTGCAGACATGGCGGGGGTGGTGGAAAGGAAATGGACTCAAATCCAAACTCCAAAAACTTGGAGAGCTATCTGCAGCAAGCCTCCAAAAGATGCAGCTGTTTGAAGAAACAGCTTATACATATTTATTGAAACATTTTTTTGGTCTAAAAATCACAGTGAGGATGGAGCAGATTCTCATACAGTACTAAGAACAGACAATATGGACTCAGAGGCAGTGGTGCTGTAGCAACAAGTCAGGATTCATATTTTGGTAAGTCTTGTTCACAAGGTCTGAAAGACTTGATGACACTTATGCAGTTCATAGAATCACAGAATTGATTGGCTTGGAAGGGACCTTAAATATCACCTAGTTCTAACCCCCTGCCACGGGCAGGGACACCTTCTACCTTTTCAGTAGTCTCAGTCAGAAGCTGTCTACGCCACTGAAAGCTGAGTGTTTTGAGTGACTGCTCATGGAGCAAACATCTGCTTCTACATCCACCTAAAGAGTGTACAAAACCAGCCCAATTCAATCATGTCTGGTAGCCCAGGAACCCACTGGGCATACATGATCTCACATACTGGATCACAGATTTCATAAAGGAATTCTGCCTCAGACCCATAAGCAAGAGCAGCCTCAAAAGAAGTTTTAAATACGAGGCTGAAACTGGTCAGAAAACCTTTAAGCAGCAGAAATTGATAGAATTACTCTTTGTTTCTTTGCAGCACTGCACTACAAGGCTTCTTTGCAGATCTCTGACCAGTAAGACTTTTTTAATAACTTCAAAAATTAATACTGTAGATGGCTTTTTAGAGCTATCCCTGACCAATTCCCACAAACTTTATTGATACTGAGTACATACATCAGTAAAACACAACGCAAAAGTTTTTAAATTCAAGACATGCATAACTCCCTGTAGTATTTTGTCCAAATGTTTTACAGAGCATTAATTGCTATGAGTTCACTTGCAAGATGCAATTTACCAATTCTAGTTTACAGAATTGCATATAGTACCTATCTCCACGCAAGCTCCAATTCCACTGCCGGCAATTGAAAATGCACACTCTTTTTCATAGGAATTTGAGTATGTCTAGATCGTCATGCACTCATTTCTTGCTAAAAATCAATGTGAATTTAACATCTACCTGCCTTTGAAAAGACTACAATTGTCTCGAATATCAGGAATTTCTTATTACTCACATAGAAAGGCTATTAAACAGTGGCCGGGCCAGAACCCACAGAAACAGTTGAGAGGTTTTTTTTGTCTTGGTGATAACTACAGAACTTTTTCAGTCAGTTCTTCCTTAGGTTATCATTATTACTTTATTTTTTACTCTACAAAAGTATTTAAAGCTACCCAAGTACCGTGATTTAATTTCTATGTCTATCAATAATAAATATACTAATGGAAGAATATAGCTTACAGTACTGTTTGAATGTTCTGGTACCTGTCTTACAATGAGTAGTTAAAATTAGCCCCTTATTATTGGTTGCACCATAATTAAGTTGTGGTTGTTTTTTCTTTTTTTTTTTTTTTTGCTTTCTACGGGTTTGATGGGGGTTTTTTGTGTTGAGTCTTTTTTGGGTTTTTTTTAAACTTCAAACCAGTTAGAAATAGCTTACAGCACTGCAGCTGTAGTAGAATAGAGAAGAGAAAGAGGAATGCCTCCATGCAAATTCACAAGCAGAGGGAACACTTTTCAACAGCTTAATACCAGCTGCAGAGCTAATTAGCCAAAATATTGGGGCTTTTTCCTCTTGAAAAAATAAGGAAGAAATACTCCATTTTACAGCCATGTATGCCCATCTTCCAACTTCCAGTTGGAATGGGATGCTACTGTCTCTGTGCATTTAACTATTTAGATGAAGTGGAAAAAAGTCAAGCACAACAAAGATGGAGTGGAAATCTGTATGGATCTATGAGCAATTCAAGAAGCAAAGGCCTCAGACAGGAAGAGAAAAAGAAATACTGACATAGGAAAAGTAAAATGAAGGAAGGTGGTTGTAAATATATTTCTGGAGGGTAAGGGGAAAGACAGAGATTGCTCATTTTTTGCCCTAATGAATAAACCATTTTAGTTTCCTCCCCCCTTATGCACCTGCTGCTTTGAAAAGCCCCTTCCACAACCAACAACTGAACAGCAAATGCTGCACAATGACTCAAATGTTGCTGGAGCCATGCCAGCAAAAATTATCACTCTTCAACCAAGATAAACATCATATTACTTCATTACCCTTTTAAAACATATGCAATTAAATCCATTATTCTTTTTTCTTACAGAAATGAAGTTCCTTTGGCTGGAATTCAACAGCTCCCTTTGTCATCATTGACCATGAATGGATGAACTTCATGTAGATGATGCCCATTTCCCATCTTTGAATCAAACATTAATACCATTTGACAGTAATAAATAACATTTATCACAATAGGGATCTACTAATGATTTTCCCACTAAGCTGGCTCATCAGAACCTATCAGCTGACAACTGCATAAATGAGATTAGCATAACAGCTGCCTATGACAAATGTATCTAAATCATTTTAATGCCAGCTAGCTCTTTGATCTCCCTATCACGTTGTTGCCAAAACTAAATCCATTTCTTCAAGATACGTGTTGTTTATTACAGATACATGTGTATATTCCACACCATTATGTACTCCAGAGAGTTCAGTAATTAAAAGAATTTAAAATACTGATTGGATACTGCCACTATAATGTAAACTCACAACTCTGCACATCAGAGTAGCATTCCATTGCCTACTTAATTCCCCACCTCCCACCCTGAATTGTAGGATTTAGTGTTTAATAGCTGTTTGTTTCTCTGAAACAAAATACATGTTTTAATGTAAATAAGAGTATTAGCTTCTCTCTGTATTGCTTACAGAAACATCATTTTCATACAATTTAAACTAATTCCCAATAATATGGGACTTGGTTCCATGCACACATCAAAGCAGCAATTCACTGTGTTTGTATAAATACAAAACTGACAGGGAAAGAAAAACTTGCTGGTAGAGGAATCTGTTTGTGTTTTAATTGGTAGTACAAGCAAGACTTATAAGACTGTCATGCAAACTCATGAAAACAGATTTCAGCCTAAACCCAAGGCCAACAGCTCTTCTTCCACCTCTATAACAAGATTTTTAAAAGCACTCTAACTTCCAAACACTTCTGCAGTTGAGAGTCAATGAATTCCTCTACCTGAATTCAGATTGTCAGAGATCTTTAGGCCCTTAAGGACACAGAGGGCTTTCTCGATGCCTCAAACACAAGGTAAAAGATGCCCTCAGGGGCTTCAAAATCCCAGTCGGACTCACAATCATTCTTCTGTTTCCCCAAGATATTTTCAAAATTTTTTACTTTTTTAAGTATGCCAAAGGCATTAAAAAATATGTCTATCTGAGTATATTGGCACCTACACATTTCCAAAGAGTGTCCCTCCTCCCCAGTACTGAATAATTTTGAAGCCACCAATCTGAAATCTGAAGTAGACTTACCACTGATTTTCTTAAGTTTAGACTAAGCTTTTGATGACTTGACATATGAAGTAGCATCAGCCATGACTACACTTGAGTGCCCTTGTTTTAAAATTCTGTATTCACACCTTTCCTGAACTGTGTAGCTTTATGTGCATTTATTTTGTAGCTTTGTAGAGATTTGCATTTGTTTTCCCATCAGTGTTTTCAGGTGAGTTCTACACAGAAATATTCATAATTGTTTATACTTGAATCATCTTAAGGGCTACCCTGTGAATAGCTAAAAGACAAACTAGGTATGTGTGCTGCATTTAAAATGACAAAAGCACATATCATTTACCCAACCAGCTAAGTAAATTCTAGAACACAAATCTTTTGGTTTCCACTGAGAACCAATATTGAGTGACACCAGAGCTCAGTTCTCCTAGAATTAGCACCAGTTCATGGTGGAAAAGGCTTCTAAATGAAAAGTTCGGAGGGCATTGCAAAAGCATAGAAAATGTGCAAGTAGGAGAACTAATGAGATTGCAGCCTAAAAATTGTTGAAGTATTCAAGTTATAATGCTTTGTAGCAAATATCTTGTTTTCAATGCTGTAACATTGACAGGCATTTTATTCTTTCTTGCATTTCAATTAAAATTCATGGGATGCTTTCTCCACATATTTTTCAAGTCTGCCTGCATTTTTCATATCTTTGAAAAATTTCTGGCCATTATTTTTCATGTAAAATGGACAGAATCTATGGTCTTTTGTCCAAGGCTTTTGTCTTATGAAGCAGGCCATTTTTCATGGATGAAACTGAGGCACACACTTTCAGTTTTGACAGCATTTCTTATCATTCCCCACAGTTAGCATTGTCACCTTTCATTATTTAGTTCTGAAGTATGAGGAAGGCTGATTTATACCCATGATGTATAATTACAGGCAGATGGAGTGCTTGGAAAGTAGAAACACTGAATTAGGGCTGTAGTAAGTGCCTTTGAGCTTCCTGTGAAAAGTCCTGTCTCTGCCACCAGCTAAAAACAAAAGCCAAACAATTTAAACTAAATTAATCCATGCTGTTGTAAGCACTGAGTTAATGAAAGTGAATACAAAACTAATAAAGTACATTGGTTGTGGTTGCAAGGTAATTTAAAATGTTTTTAAGTACAAGTGATGAAATGTGTTTGTATTAATCAAAATAATCTTTGAATGTGCTCATGGTCAAAAGGTTGTTTTTTTTTTTTAACCTCCACTTCACTTGAAATCATTTTGACACAAGTCCACTCTGCATTTTGAAGAGAGAAGCACTTTCTACAGTTCTTTCATATGATAATATACAGTATATTTTCAGCTGTCTTTTTAAAGTTTAAACAAATGGAAGGCTTATTAAGAAGATATCATAATTACAAGCAGCTATTTTACTAGCTCTTATCTGAAGCAAAAGCAAGCAATTAGTTGAGAACATAAATTCATTCAAGACATTTACTGAACATGAGGGAATAGACCAGTGGGAGAAAATAGGCCCATTTTACTGTTTCATCTTCCCTGCAGAAGCACAGTAAACTTATTCTAGTAGGTTTAATGACACCTCCAAAATAGGTCTTTTACTTGGAAAATAAACTATTATTTCAGAAGGTTCTGAGACGCCTTAGCAAACACACCAAAAAAAAATAAATCCCCCCAGTAGCCTTAGAATGAGGACAGCTACTTTGACAAACAGTAAGGACTTACTCTTTTAATAGACACAGAAAACATCACTGGTGCAAGTGGGTAACCAGTTCTCAGTAGCAGAAATCTAAGCCCATTGCTGTCTTTGAGATGCCATATTGCTTTCAAATTATGGCTCACTGAAAAGTAATCACTAATAAATACAAAAAAAAAGATTTCTGCTTGAAGCTGAATGCAGACACCAAAAGGGAAATATTAGGAACAGTATTAGGTTTTATTTATTTGATTTTTCTCTTCTTTTTAAGCATTCTATTCCCTAGAGTGATGATCACCACATCCCCCAGCCCCAGGCATTCAAAACACTTCACATAGGTTTAACATTAAGCACATGAATAGATGTATAAAAGACAACAGAAACATTTATAAGCTTTAAAACTAAGAGACCTGGTTAAAAGTGACAGCAAGGGAGGGAGGAAGGACTCCAGGCCTTGAGCTGCCACTTGAATTGTCACAATGATGGTGGTGACATGCACCAAAACATTATTCCCAACCACAGCAATTACTCCCAGCATGTCAAAAACATGTACCAGATGAAGCTCCCGGGAGAATGCAGCTGACCAGATTTAAGGTGCTGACCTCCATGGAGCAGGAGCTGATGAAGGCAGAAGGGACAAGACTGCACAGCAGCACAGGGGATGAAAAAGTTCTTCATGGACACACAACATCTCCATTTCAACCTTTGTGTTTAAGACATCAACATTTCTGTCATAACAAAAAACTTCAGTTAAGGGAGGGAGGAGGGAATAAAGTCCAAGGTTCTTAACAGTTTCTGCATTATAGTTAGATTCCAGAATTACTATAATCCTTCACTGGACTTCTTCCCAGATCATCTGAAACAGCTCCTCATGTTCATAAAGTTATCATTTTGTTAATACAGAGCTCACAGTGTTCATTTTTAAGTCCTGGTAATCCAAAATGCTGTCAATACATAATGGTTACTTCATATCCTAGATTTACTTTTTCTATTCCCATTTGATGATTAAAAGCCAAACAAAAATAACTTAAGACATGCATATCAAAAGTATTCCCTCCTCTGCTTTTGTTCTGGGGGTAAGCAGAAATAAAAGAAGAGTATTGAAAACAAGATTTTTTCCAATCTTACTCGAAACAGATGGATAGCAATTTCTCACATATTTAAGATAACACCTACATGCAAGTCCTCTTTCTCTAAAAAGAATAAAGAATATTTGTGCTGGAATTTGCCAATGTTTCCTAAACTAGTGGAAAAACAACTGTTTTTCTATGAGAAGCATTTGTCAGCCACATAGGCAGAGAAGTATTTCATCTTCCTGCAGATCCCTTCACTGGCAAATCTCAGCAATATTAATTCACTTTTGTGGAATGCTCTAATGATGTTTTTTTCATCTTGCACCAGTTGGGCTCTGAACTTTATTTTTTTAATGAATGCAACGTAATTCATGCATAGTCACTACTGAAACCAGCAAATTCATAATTAGTGACAATTTTGCACCTGCTGTTATGGGTAGATGCTATTCACTTTAATTTGATACCTTGATTATTCATTGGAAACTTCAGGAGACTCCAATTATCTTACATATTTCCTGAAAAGAACACAGCAGTCACAACTGGATAAATAAAAAAACCCAAACAAACAACATTTTTGAGAACTTTCTAGTAATGAAGACCCCAACCCCACAATACACCCATATTGGGTACATATGTACATACATTACATCAATGAACATCATCCCCAAGATGATGGTAATTTTTTATATGTTTAAAAACAAATATGATGCTTAAATTTACCCATATTTTTAAGTTAAGCTGTTAGCTAAAGCTGGAAATATTATGAATACTTTTATGCGAGAATTGATCCTGCTGTATTCTATGAGTGCCTCTCTGCCTCTGATATTAATCCAACTACATAGAACTTTCCCTACCACATGACATTTCTTGTTCCAAATTCCAGTAGGTCTTTTTTGCTGAAAGAAGGAACATCTTGCATATAGAAGAATTGAGCACAGACATGCTGGTTACATATGTATTCATGACTGTATTCATCTTCCTGCTCCATAGCCTATGACACTCAAAGGAATCAGACATATTTAACCATTGAAACATGTTTTTGTTCTCTAAAACTATCTCCCAAAAGACTTCCCATAATTTTTTTAGAAGCCAAAGAAGCAGTAGCACTTTCAAAAAAGGAGGAGGAGAACATGAAACCTGCCTGTATGGACTTAGCAAAATTGAAACCTCTGCTAGTCCTTCAAGTGTTTTACAAACCCCGACAGCCAGAAGGCTAACAAAATTTCTGCACTGGTACTACTAAACAGAACAGAGAGTATTTGGCACATGGTGATGGGCCTGCTTATTTTCTAGGAACAGCTGAAAATGAGCAGAGACTGTTCCCAAAAATGGGCTGGCATGTGGAGAGTTCTAGACTAAATCCTGGATCAGCCATTAAACTGTCTTGCAGTATAACATATGACTCTCAAGACGTTACAATTCTACCTCACCTTCCAGCATTCAAAAGACTAAACACACACAGGCCACTGCTAGCTGACGACTGCATCTATCATCAATAATCAGGCCCTGTGCTGTTTTGGGCGTTTTTATCAGCAGCAAAATTGGTGTTTGGTGCCTTATCAAAGATTTTTATCTTTTCCTCCAGAAAGAAACAACATTGCACAGTACTACTAAAGAGAATCATCCTTCCCTCTCCCACCTGACATTAAAAAAAAAAAAGTTTAAAGCCTTGCTGCCTTTGCTTGGTCCTGAAGCAAGGTTTTCCTGACTCAGCTTCTATCCTTAAAAAGCAGACTAATGGCTCTCTAGATGACTGGCATTACTGTTACAAACTGAGTTCACTATTAGAATATTCATAGAAAATGCTATTATTTTAGAGTTACAGAGCGATAACGGGAATTAAACAATAAGGAACTGCATATTCAAGAATTTCTTCCAATACTAAAGAAGCCAATTTAGGTAGATACAGAACTATCAGCACACATGAGCACTGAATGAGCTTTTTCATAAATTTTCAGTTCTAGGATCTCCAGTTAGGATGATTATATAATTCTTGAATAGATACCGATGTCATTGTCAATGAGGGACATTGCTCAGGCCCACTGCCTCCCAGTAAACTAGTACCAACAACTTAACCTAGGCCACAAAATTCACCTCATGTGTTATTCACACCACAAGGCAATCCTTCCTGGGACAACACAGTCATGCAAAGATGAGCTGAATTTGCCCTACACAGCTGCCTATGTCTTGCAGGCAGATAACAAAGCCCTCACATCCCCAAAATACACCCTGAGCACATTACAGAGCTACAGTAGACTTTATGTTGAGTGTGTGAACGTAAGAGGACATTTGCTCTGTGGGGTTCTTGCAGCCAGACTGAAGTCAGGTTGGCCCTGCAAGCCAGGCCCCCTCAGCTGCTCATGGTGTCTCCATCACCCCTTGTATAAACCTCACCTCCTGCCAGCTGCAAAGGACAGCACAAGACTTACTCTGTAAGATATATTCAGGAGCTAAAGCTAGGCCAAGATTCACAGATTAGCCATTCTCACAATTATACTAAAATCTGTGAAGATAATTTCTTCTACAGGACAGTAATTTCCTCAAGAAAAAAAATCACAGGTTCTACAGTCACAATTTTCAGCCAGTCATGGCATCCATTATAACTGTGCTTAAAACTTTAATTTTTTTTTGTGTCCAGAACAGTATTTGGGACCTTAAAATAACATAGATAAACTTGATGAAACAAGGAACTACGTGTATGAACATCAATCTAAAGTAGCAGGTTGTGCTTGCATGCTGGCTCAGCACTATGAACATAGGAAAAAATTTGCATTCCTGAATATTTTGTTTCAATGAGTGACTACAGTGAACACAGACTCAGGGAATACAAAAGAGAACACTGGGAATCATGAAACTTGCTCTTCAAGTTTCTAATCTATTTTAAAGTGTATTCTGCTGACTCAAGGATTGACAATATGTATTAAAACTCAGTTTTAGCATACACCAAAAAACCATGAATGTCACATCTTAAATTGTGTCATGATGCTAGAATTTAAACTCACTTTATTTCTGATCTGGGCTATGGAAGATTAGAAAGGATTAAGAAACTCCTCAGGACATAGAGAAATCACCATCTTTGTTGCTGTAAAATAGCCATGGATATGTCCTTGGGAGAAATATCTCCATCCATTTTCAATCATGTAAACATGTTCAAGCCTATGGGAGAAGGACGAGCTGCTTCTCCCACTTCATCTGTTGTACAGAAAGATGCTGCTTTGTCTTTAGAGCTCTGTTGCTGCTGCTTTTAGCAAGTCAGTGCTCCATTGTTACCACTGTCTTTTCATTTGCCTGTAGGGGCTGAAAGGATGGTGCAGATGGTAAACAAACATGCTTTATGGTCTTGGAGCTTAGACTGAGAAATTCAGATTTGTTTTTTATTTCTGGAATACAGCTAAGCACAGAAATTACTCAAAATTATTATCAGGCTGCTTCTCAGTCTTGTGCAACTCCTCTGTGATTGTACTATCTAGCAGACATGCCTGCCCTCAGTCTCCCAAAGTGACTGACATGTATAAAAAATTCTTTTCGTACCAGAGTATTTCATTCTGCTTAAATGGTATTGACACAAGCCACTGTTCTAATAAATATAATTTTTAAAACCTGAAGCCTTATATAATATACATATGATATTATTCACAGAAGTTGCATGGTCCTGAATTTGCATATACCAACTTGAATAAAGGCAAAGTAGACATCAGCTTCCATCATTGCATCCTGTAGCTAGCTGTTCTCAGTTCTATCAGAAGCCTAGACCACCCTCAAAAGCAAATAGTTTTATTCTACCAACAAATATATCCCTATCTGACCAACAGAGATCCAAGCAAGAGTGTGTGTACAGACACATCTTTTGAGAATATGCTTTCCTAAGGATCCTGCAAGATAGAAAACAAGGCATTAAAATGTGGTTCTGTGGTGGCAGTGAAGCAGCAAACTAAAACACCTACAATCCTTCAGTTTTACAAATAGATTTGCTCAGCCAACATATAACCCACCACATCTGCAAATATGCAGCTCTGAAAGGAGTCCCAGCGTAACTCCAAGACAGGCAGGTGGAACAGCAGCTCCTCCAGCCAGGTATCCCACTCTGCAGCTCACCCACAAACATCAGATCTGGCAGCTTCTGCCTAGTCAGACATGCACATCCCACTGCCTTAATCTCTTTCCATGTTATATATATAAAAAAATATATAAATACCCACACTGTGTATGTAGCTTACACTACAGATGGGGAGAGACTATGTGCAAGAGCACGTAGTGACAGGACAAGATGGAACGTCTTGAAATTGAAACAAGAGCAAGTTTAGATGTGACATTAGGAAAACATTCTTTACTCTGAGATTGGTGAGGCCCTGGCACAGGTTTCCTAGAGAAGCTGTGGCTGCCCCATCCCTGGAACTGCTCAAAGGCCAGGCTGGACAGGGCTTTGAGCAAGCTGGTGTACCAGAAGCTGTCCCCATCATGGCAGGGGGCTGGAACAAGGTGATCTTCAAGGTCCCTTCCAAACCAAACCATTCTGTGATTCTATTATATACTTTTTTTGTGTATATAAACAAAACACACGCATCCACACACCACACTTATTACAATCACCTTCCTCTTCCCAACCCCTAGAACCTGTTCATCTCATGAGGGTGGCTTTTTCCTCTGTGTTTCCTCTTAAATTGAAACTTCAAAGTTTCAGTCCTCAACACCTCCACTGTCTCTTTGGGAAGTGGGGAAGGAGCAGTTTGCCCTCAGAATTCCCCAGTCATTTGCACACAACTTCAGTGCTGTCATCCAGTCCCACCACACAAATGAGGCTACACACCCAGTGCCACTTCACCCTCTGCACAACCATCAGCTCAACTTTTCTCTATACAGAACTATAAAGCTGAAATTCATGTCCTGTGTGATATCTGTGGTCAGCAATAACGTGGAAACTGAAAGGAATTTGAGGAGGGTAGAGATCTGCAGAGTTTGGTTTAGGTATCATTAGTATCTCATTAAAAGCCAGTGAACAAAAAGTAGATTAGCTGAAAGTGTTATCAAAACTGCATTACATTTAGTCCAAACTAAATAAAAATGCTTTGGGGCACATGAATTTTATTCAAGTATTCCTTACCCACACACAAACATACACTAAAAAGAAAAAAAAAATAGACATTTTTCTTTTGAAACACAACATTAACAAAATGAAAAAGGAGCATTTCACAAGCATAATTACATCTTCCGAAAACCACTCCCTAGAGCCTTATAAAAAACCCACAGCTATATAAATTTATTTGCCACTCAGGAAATAGTTTACTCAGTGTCTGGTTTTCTCCCCACCCACTCCTCAAAGTTACTTTCTTTAAAGACAATTTGTGCATAACACAATAATTTCTTGCTCATCATTACTTCCTAGGCAAATCTAATCAGCTATCCATTTTCATCAGATAAATTTCTGAATAGGCACCTTTTTTATATTCTTTAACAGTTTTGTAAAATAGCATATGAAGCAGCCATCTATAATGAGTTTCTGTATAATACATGGCACTGATGTCCATCAAGGCTCTGAGCCATTGGCCACCACCCTGTGGATGCCACCATCCAACCACTTTCTTAACTATGATCTTACCTACTCATCAAATCCATCTCACCCCTATTTAGAGAGGAGGATGTCATGGGGGGACTGTGCCAAAGGCTTTACACAAGGCCAGTAAATGACACCTTCCCTTGTCCACTAATGTGGTCACTCCATCATAGAAGGCCACTGGGTTACCTATTCCCACAAAAGAATTAGCAGAAACGGTTTTAGGTACAGCTCACCTTTAATACTAATCTCATGTGCTAAATAAGTGCAAGTGTAACTTGCAAAAGGTTATCTTAATAACAAAAGATAATTTCATGATTGATCATGATACACACCATACTGCAGCATGGGATCATAATACCAGCACAAGAAAATCTCTAATAGCAGTATGAGGGCACTTCTCAGAGGTTCAGTGAGTAGAGGGAATAACTAATGAAAAAGGTGGGGGAAAAATATCACAGAAAAAAGGCCACAATTAGGGATACCTTTTGGAATGAAAGAATAAAGGCTCAGGAAGGGGTATGTTTAAAGTACATTTAAAAGTGTTTGAAACTTTTTTTATCCTGCTCAAGTCCCAATTTTTAATGAGACACCACAGATTAAAAGGGGAGAGAAAAAAATTTGAATGAACAATCAGGGGAGTGCTTGCAAATTGGGACCATTTGAGGGGGTTTAGGCAAAAGCATTTAACAGAAATCTTGGCTATAAAGGTTGAAAATATCTTTCGCATTTAATATCACTGTTGAATAGTTGTAATTTCAGCTGGATCTTTCATACAATACCCATGCCAAAAAAAAAAAAGGCAATATTGATCTAATAGCTAAAATATATACATCTCCCTAGAAATACAAAGACAATACTTGCTTTAGCTCATTTAATGTGATAAGAAAGTACCATAATTACTTGTAGCAATTACAGAAGAGATACTGCAATTTCAAATTACGGTGAAATAATATGTACTTATTTATCAATTCAGCTTTAAATGTTGTACCTCTTATTTGATCCATGAAAAATGTAGTTTAGATATAGTATGTGCACATATTTTTCGACAGGTATTTCACTGAAATGTGCCTTGCCTTCATTAGTATACAGCAGAGGCATGAAGTGCATAATCTACAATTCTTATAAGGCAAAGGGCACCTCAAAAAGAGATATTTCAATAGCAAATTGAGCTGGAAGAAAATGTGTCAGTTCAATTCGCCAAATTGAAGAGATTTCATTTTAACCTACTTATCTCAATGCTCCATGAGAAAGATTTAAGAACAGATACAACAATAAACCCACCAGTAAAAAAAAATTAGATTCTCAGATGTTAAGCATTCAAAACCAGCTCTCATGGTATTATTTATCAGCAATTTTAAAAGATCTGAGCTCTTTGAAATTGTTCCCTACCGTAAATCATAACATCTTAAAGAAAACTTATCCTCAGACTTCGAGATCTTGAAGATACTTGATATCAGAGTTGAAAGCTTTACCAGTAAAGCCAGCAGTAATATCCAGTCATGATATCCAGCATTTTTCATGGTATCAATTCCAAACTCTCTTTAGGCAGTGTATTGAGAAACTTATTTACTATACAGGCTACTTCAATGTTCTGTATTTGTGTCGTACTCAGATATCATTCCCATTCCCAACACTGTAGAATGAAACTTAACCCTACACAATCTGGCAAATGCATTCAAAGCCTCTAACAAATATGGTCAGTGACTGTAAACACCACACTGCTCCTCTCCAGCTGGCCAGCACATACAGGCCTGTGTTAGGAAGCAATGGATTTTCTTGCTTGGCAGTGTGTACAATTCTGTGAGAGGAAATACTGCCAACATTGCCTTAAGAGAGTTTGGAAAGTATAAAACCCAGGGAAGACTTAAAAAACATACAAGTTTCTCAAATACAGACCTTAAATTTTTGCCTCATTTTTGGTAAATAAATAAAAATTACAGAAGTTACGGAAACAAAATTTTACAATGTGTGACATAAGGTGGAAAGAGGTTCTCAGAAGCTCCTTGGAAAAGGCATATTAAACAGGGATTAAAAGAGAAGAGATTTAAAGATGAGAGAGCCTGGAACAAAAATACAGAACATCACAAGTGTAATACTAACTCTGCCAGTATTATCATCTTGCCTTTGTAGAGTCATTTAACCCCCATTTGTAGAAGCATCTCTGCTCTCTGTAAGGTTCTCTTCCTGACTCACAATAGAAGTTTTAAACACTGCCTGAATTTGTGCGAAGCCCACACAATGCATTCAGTATGTTGTTATACTGTCCCAGAGTTCACAGCAATGTTATTTTGTGCATCTCTTCATTGTTGAAAGAATGTGAGGAAAAAAAAGCAGTCCCAGAAGACTGAGATTTTAAACTCACATTTAACACCACAAGACGCAAATTATAAAAAAAACACCCCACAAGGATCAGCTCTATTGAAATTCTAGTCACAGCTCACATTAAGCCAACTTATTCTTTTCTATTTAATAAATAAATTACTTGAACTCAGGGACTGTTTGTAAAATTAAATACTATTTCCCTTGCAGAAGCTTTTTTATTGTTACTACAAGCGTTGGTCTTGACAAAGACTAAATCGCGGTGTTTGGTATGTTTTTCTTCTTTCCATTGGGAAAAATGGAGAGCTAAGGGAAAGGGAGAGACAGCTGTCAGAGAAGTCTGCAATTGTGTCACTCCAGAACTTGTTTTTGTCTTTATTCTCCAAGTTCTGTCTTTTACAATATAACATTAATTATATGGCTGTATGATCATGATAATTGGCATTTCATTCCAAGAGACCAACCACAGAACCCGCTGAAGACATCTGTACAGTCTGTGGGTTGCTTATAAAAAAAACAGATTTTACTCATCAGTGCTGCCAGGTTATTGAAAATAGGTTCAACAGATTCAACAAAAAAAAAAATTCATTCTCTTCACAGAAGAAGAAATAGTGAACTTATCAAGTGTCATGAATTATGAAATAGATTTAGTTCCTTCTACAGCTTATACAATGATTGTGAGACCACCTCTGCACAGATTTGTAAGGGTCTTTCAAGACCAGTGGAGAGCCATGACACAGACATCCATTTATGCAAAGTCTGGTAGAAAATCTTTCACCTCCCTAAGATGAACAGGTTAATACAGTGCATCACCTATTTTGTGCATCATCTCGATTCTTTCAAAAATCAAAAGCTGAAGGACAGATGCAAAAAACTCCTGCATAATTCACAGCTCTGGAAACATAAGTATACATTGTCCATCCCTCTATGAAGAACAGATTTCAACATAACAATTCTACAACATACTGTAAGAAATATGAAGCACTGAGCTACCTTTTATAAGCTATATCTTATTTCTGAAAATGTAGACTCATATTATATTACCTGAAAGAAAACTATAGCTCAAAAAGGTGACAGAAGAGAGAACAAGTCTAGGAATAAAGGAATCACCTGCCAAAGGTGCTACTGTGGTTCATCAACACGGAATAAATTAGTAAATTATCTTCAGCAAAAACAACCTCTACAATTTCAGCTCACTACAAACTAAATATAACATACCAAGAGAGTCAGAGGAAAAATCCTACTGACTTTGATGAGAATCTTATATTTTCTATAGTATCCTCTGAACAGAGTACTGTAGTCAGTAACACTTTATCATGTAAGGTAGCATTTAGCAATAATGCCAACTGACAGAAATCAGTATAAAAACACTGAAGCACACAAAACTTTAAACTATTTTTTTCTCTTAACAGCTTTTATAGATTTTTCACACCTATGTTTCATCAGAGACATACAACAGATACACAAAAAGGAGTATAAAGTGAAAAATGGAACACATAAGGACATACTGGTATTTTTTGCATTTAGTTGTGGGGGAGAGTATGCTTGCTTTTTTTAAGATTCAACAATAGCATAACAAAGACAATTTAAATACAGCATCTTTGTTCAAAAATACTCACAACTGCTATTGCAGTAACACAATGCAAATATGCTGGCTGGCAGCAGGAGACAAGGTTTCCCCAAACCTGCAGTTTCCCCATACCTCATTCAAATATATGTTCTTAGTTCCACAGGCAGAGTTCTTTTGAAAAGTGTATTTAAAGTTCCTTGTGAAATACAGCCTTATTATGAAATCCTTCTTGTTCACAAGATATAGAACATTGTGTCCCTGAAACATTCAGAATTATAGCCCACAATTCCATTCTGTTTGTAGTACAGACTTTCTGGCACATTCAATTTTTGTTTTAATTATTTTATTCTGGGGAACAGAATTCTCAGATTTATTACTAAGGTGGACTCCAAAGGCAATATTATTATAAGCCTAACAGGTGAATAAACCAATACATTTCTTCAATCCATAAAGCAACTAACTGCTTCTGGAGAAAATAGATCTGAAAGGCTGAAACAGATGATTTCAGGGCCTCATTCCAAAAGTAAAGAGTAATAATGCAGAAAGAAAAATAACTATTTATTAATGTCTGCTCTGATTCTAGAGTATACCACTACCTGAATTGAATAAGATTATGTTCTAGTCTTGAACAATCTAATAATTTTTGTACCCTTATACTCAACTTTTTTATTTAAGCATTAAACATCGCATTTTGTTTTCCCCCAGAGATGTAGGGGTACAGCCTTAAATGGCAGATCAAAAGGGTTAAATTGGTCTAAATTATAAGAGACAGCAAATATTCTTTGCTCAAATAATTGAATATATTGAGTCAAAAAAGAGGGAAATGATAATGGTAATATTTATGTGGTTTTATCACATCTGTGTATGATTTAGTATAAATAAGGAAAGGTATCATCAGAAAAAAAAGGAGAATGAATTCAATGTTTCATATGTTACAACTTCTCAACACTTTATACACCACAAATTCAAAATATACTCTCAAAATCCCAAAAAGAGGTAGATATAATACAATTCTACATAGGAGTAAAATGGAGCTACTTCTGGATTGAAATACAGCAGCAATTCAGCAGCACACATCAGTTTTTATGACAGGACATTACAGATTACTGTTATCCATTTCAAATTGCTGTAGATAATTACAGAACTTAATTGCAGAGCTGGAAATACTCCAGACATGGAAGGTACTAATACCTTTCATCTTACAAAAATTTCTGTGCTCTCTAATGATTGTAAGTATTATCCACAAGGTTTTCATACTGCACCTCCCAGCACTATGATAAGGCACAAATTTATAGCCCATTGGAAGAGAAAAACAAGGCACCTTATGACAATATCATTACTGACTGTGATGAGAATTTACTGAAAGGTTTTCCACCTAAGCAGATGGAACACCTAAATGCTCATGTGGATAACAGCAGTCCAGAGTACATGGCTGGGTTACAGTGTCTTTCTTCATAAGTAAATATATCTTTTAATTGACAACAAAAAATGCTATCAACATCATGAAATTATAATGCAGCTTCCCTTGTTTGCTTGTGCTTCATTTTTTTTAAATTGAATTAATCCCACAGGTTTCCAAATCACTCAACATATTCAGAGAATATCATTAAAATACAATACTGAACAGTATCAAAAGAACAGATTATTCTAATTACTGTAAAATATTAATCAAAAAGTAAGATTATGCCTCAGCTTTTCTCCTGCAGTCCTGCCTGCATGATCCCAGCAAAGCTACTCAGCCTACACTGGAAATACTCTTTACACACCCTGTCATGAAGGAAAACCATGCATGTCTATTTATTCTTTTGGAAAAAAAAACCAAAAAACAAAAAAACAACCCCATAATAAGTACTAAAAGTCATGATTCTTCCAATGCTTCCTACAAATTTTGATTAAAAGTCTGGACAATGTCATCCAAATAGCATCATGCTGGTATGTTACACTAACACAGTCTCTCTCTGGTCATGCATTTGTGATCTATAAGAGCAGTAAATCACTACAGAGATTATACTTTTATTTTGTTTACCATGAGATTAACAAACCCCCCAACACACACACAAAATCTGCCAAAAGAAACAATGCACTGAAACCAAAAATGACAGGAAAACACTTCTGAAGTTCATATTATTTTGGAATTTGAGTTGGCTGTTTCATGAATAAGAAAGTTTAACTTTGTACTTATGGGTAGCCAAGTAGCCAGGAGATATGTCAAATTTAAGCAAAAACGTTTGACTACCTCAAACAAAAAAAACCAAAACAAAACACCCCGCACATCACAAAAAAAGACCCCCAGACAAACAAAAAAACAAACCCAGAGAACTATAAACCAAACATGTTTGAGTCAGAACAAACAATGTAGACAACACACACAAAAAGAATGCAAGCAGTGATAGGTTACGAACTCAAGCCTCTAGATTAGTAAACAACTGAGTTAATTAGTATCCCACCTCATTCAGTGCAGAGCATGGCAGTTTGCATAACAAGCAGATCTTCAATATTTTGGTTCATTGACACTAAACCCAAATGACTCCTACTTCCTTTATCTCACACTATTTAAAACAGTATCCTGGCAGCAGTTAATTTTTCCATTTAATTTTTCTTTAGCTTTCATCAGTATTCTGTCTTACAATTCCGTAAGTGTGGATTAGTATTGAATTCTCAGAATTTTCCCATGAGGCATGGGCTGGAATTTAACATGAGACTACTCTTTGATTTCTCATCCCATTCATTATAACTTTTCAGGTAAGGCTTCAAAGACAAAACCTTTTCTAACTACCCAGCCCTGATTCATCACCAAGGGAGGTATCCTGTGAGCGTGGCACAGGTCTTGATGAAAGAAGAATGGGATTGTGGAATTAGAGCAGTCCCTAGTGCAGCATCACTCCCAACAGCCAGCTGGGCTGCCAGCAAAGATGGAATTCTGAAACCAAAGAACAGCACTAGCAAACCATCACAGCAGAGAGCCACAACACACCTCAGAGGATTTCACAGACTTGACTTGCACCATTTTTCTGCTACCAACCATACCAAAATTCTTACTTATCCCCCAGTTCTCCCCACCTTTTTCCTTGTGGTCATGATTACAGGTTTCTCTCCTTAGCCTTCTCTATTCTCAGTATCCAGTCCCAACAGGCAGGACTGATAACACCAGTTGCAGACTGTTCCAAAAAAAGAAGTTGTCTGTCTACCTGGCCAACAGAAGTGGAATCATCTTGAACAGGCAGGATATCTGTTTCTTAAATTCAAGAAATAAAACATACAATCAAATCTCACGTACATTTCTATGTGCCAGTTAAACTCATTGAATAGCAAATGGTGAGCTCCAAAAAGCCAAAATAGAGAAAACCAGGTCTGGTATTGACTCTGCCACTCTTTTATTTTGAAATAAGTGGTCAATATCTTAACTTCACTGACATCAGTGTAAAAGCTCCTATTGACCTATGCAGAACATGGATTTTACCCAATGAGTCAAATAGTACATTAAGTCTCATTTGTCTTGAAGAACTTCACTGAAAGGATTATCAAAAACAATTAAAGCAGCCTGGCAACAGGCACCTTAAAGATCAAGTGTAGATGTAGCTGACATGTCTGCAAAGCTAGATAAAACCTTGTATTGTAGGAACCAAAACCAGCACAATTGAGCAAGACTATCACAGAGATAAGAGCATAATTTGAGTATCAATACTTTCAGGGGAGAAGCAATTAAAAAGTACTGAATTGCTCAAGAAACAGCTTTGTGAATCCTTACATAGAACATTTAAAAAAAAAAAAAAAGAGAAAAATGGCTTTTAATGCACACATACAAGATCAGTTATGTTGAGAAACCAGAAATTAAAGTATGCTATTCAATATCTGAATACCGCTCTGGATAATATTTCAGAAAACTAATCCATGCTATGCTCTTTAGCATAGAAAACACTGAGTTCTCAGAAACAGAACATATCCCAGTCTTATTTTTTTTTTAATGACAATGTGTCAGTTATTTATATCAAAGTATACCCTCTTGTCATTGTTTCTCAACGTATGACTATCTGGGTGCTGGCACAAAAAAAAAGATAATAAATCAACCAGAATTAAAGTTTGTGATTCATTCAAAACAATGTACTCTACCAATTTCTTAGGCTTGTCCCCTGAAAAAATTAAAGTTGGGTAATTTTCATTTGGGTGGTTTGTTCTGCTGGGTTTTTTGGTTTTTCAAAATAGATTATCCACCTCTATCATCTTGGAAACAGTATCATGAGCCTTTCCCTATTTAAAAATTTTTAGGTATAATATATACACTATTGAGAAGTTTTTGTGAAGAATCAAAACATTAATTGCCTCAATGGATTGTAGTTGCTTCCTTAGGTACTCCTATTTCTATTTGTCTACGAGTACACTCAAATGAAGACATTATACTGCAGTTGGATAAGGAAAAGCTGCAACTGTATCATTTACCTACAGCAATTTATTCAAGGTTTCATCACCATGCTGCTTTGAAGATGAAAATGAAGGAGTTTACATTTAATGAAGACCATCTGAAGTGTCTCCACTGCAGCTGCAGGCTCTGTAGAATCTGTCGTGCAGGAGGCAATATGCTGCATTGTAATGCAGATTTTCTTAAGAGTGCATCTGCAGCAACAAGATCATTTCCCATGGTCTTCACTGTATTTCTTCTATTATTCATAGAACACAATGTAAATGAAGCCATAAATTTTAACACGTACTAAATGTAGAAAGAAGATAATGGCAATTGTGAATTATGAATGAATCACTGTTATTGTGATTCCTCAAGGATTCTGATGTAGATGATTACATGCATGCAAAGACACTGTAGCTAAACTTCTTTATATTGATATTGAAAAATGATTCTAAGAATATTATCATTAATATACAGAATTCATAGATTTCTTTTTCATGACAATGCCAAATACAACTAACCATCAAAGGCAATTACATATCAATGCTACCTAGGGGCAGGCAAACATACTTGTATTTGGAATTACTGAATTGGTGAGAGAAAGATAATAGCTTGCAAAAATGTGTTTCCCAGCTACCCACATGTGTTCTTTCACATTTAAATAAGCCACAGGCAAACTTTGTGGAGTATTCTGTAGTGAGCACATTCAAATGCCAAGTAATAAGCAGTGAGATACAGGCTTTTCTTTTTTTTGTAGGGTGGCTGAAAATGAAATAGTTTCTTTAAATGAAAGAAGTATTCTTCTACAAATTGCACAATCCAAAAAACTCTACAAGTATGAACCTGTCTTTGCCAGTTTTATCATGATAGCAAGAGGCAGATTATTACTCTCTTACCCATTAAGAATAATTCTCTTAGTGATATGATCAAAGTCAGGAACTGTTCTTGTTTGATAATGTTTATAAATTAGTAAAATTATTCACTAGAATTACTCTAGCTATAATTAACATCAGCAAAATACTAAATCCCACAAGATATAAAGAGTAGCAAATGTATATTAAAATTATTTGGATACAGAAATTCTCACCACTGTGAAACCTCTGGAAGTTTGTTCATTTCTCATAACCACCTTTGGTCTGTTTGCAGCTACAGGGTAATCAAGTGGCTCTGCCACCCTGTTAAGCAGGCTAGTTGACTTAAATGCTCATCCAGGAAAAGCATGAGCAAAACATTTGCAATATGCATCTCAGATGTGCCCAAGTTCATTATTTGGGCATCATAGGCAGGGGCCCCGAGTCCTTGTCCATTTTTTTCTACATTAGAATCTGCAGCAAAAGAGTCAACTTTGAAGTAGTGAACGTGAGGGATAATAATGGAATTTACACACCCTCTTTATATTCAGTGCAGCCTCTTTAAGTTGGCACCAAAGCATATTGTGTCAGCATGAGAAAAAAGACTTTGACATATCCTTCTCTCCAATGGAAAAAAAGATAAGAAACAGCGAGGGCTCTTAATCCAAGTTCATTTCAAATAACAGAAGAAAGAATCCACCATAAAAACAGAACAAACAACTAATGGCACTCAATTATTTCTGACCAATGGACAAGACAGAAAAATTTGAAAATGAACCAGTAAAAGTCTCAGGACATATTTTTGGCACATTCTGTATTTCTATACAGGACAGCATCAACCTACCATAATTAGGACTTTGAAGGTACAAGCAGATTTTTACAATTTCTGTGATTTCTAACCTGTATTATTCATTCACTAGAACACCATGATACTCATGTGTTTATGTTCCTGCAGCAATTTTGTTCTACCAACACAGATGAACTTATTTTTATTCACTCCTATTCTGATGATGTTCACTATCTCATTAAATTAAAAACAACAACAACAAACTACCTAACACATATCATCACAAGTTATTACAAAAGTCTGAAAAATATTGAAAAAAAGCAGAATTTCAGGATTATTTGTTACAGGATTGCTGTTGTGGCATGAATGACTGTGAAACAAAAGTAGCTTATGTTTGTCAGCATACCATTAAGTACCGTTAAGCTGAAAAATAGAAGTGATTAAATAGATTTAAGAGCCTTATATATAACAATATAGAACCACTAGTTACTACACTGCAGCAGGATCTCACTCAAACATATCATAAAATTCACTCAGCCAGGTGCAATATGTGGAGTCCACAGGCTTTCACTATAATAGATTTTCTGGAACAAAACACAAAACCCAAAGCAACTAAAAAATTCCCAACAACAAAACAACCCAACACACAGAGTCTAAGAGGCATCAGCCCTAAACTGCCCTGTTCCCCTTAGCATGCAGAGTTTGTAAAGCATGCTAGCTACAGATGTAGATTCATTCGAAACAATCCACAGTGTTCATGACATGCTTTAAATTGCTATGTAAAAACTGCACAATTAAGCTCCAACACAATGGCAATTTATATATTATTTTCATTTCACAGGTGGAAAAACTGGGTGGTAAGTGAAGCTACTGATTCAAAGTATTCTTTGGGGAGACCAACTGTGAGGTCAAATATCTAGGGCCAATTTTCAAGGTACCAGGACAGAAGAACACACACAGAGAATTAAAAGTTGACACCATCAAATGTAAGAGGGGGACCATACAGCCAAACCCTCCCCAAAGAATTCACGAGTCTGCTCTGTACTGTGGGCATCCACCCAATTCTGTCAAACATTTAAAGCACCAGGCTGCTGCTGTTGGCACACCTGCATCCTCTCCAGACCTCAGTTGCACTCACACCCTCCCTACTCTAACAGGGCTTTCTGAAGGCATGGCTGCAGGTGCCACCTCATCTGGAACAGCTCAGGGCTGTCCCTAAGCACACACAGAGGGTGGCACTGACAGCATCAACAGGCTCAGACTGCAGGCTCATCTTCATGAGCTTCACCCTGCACTGGAATTCCTCTCCTAATACGTATGGCCAGCTTTATACCCCTTCTGCACGAGACTCCAACAATCTGTGCAGTTTTGAAAAACTAGTGCACCAGAGAAACTTTGATGATGGCTTCCAAGCATCTTGGACAGCATTTAATTGATCAGAGAGGAACTTCTTAGATAGTAAAAAATAAGAGAAGTCTACATTATTTCCTCCCCATGACATTCATTACAATTATAGAAGCAATGACTACATAGAGCAGGGATTATGTATCACTGTACAAACATGTTCTTTGATCTGGTGTAGATGCACATACATTAACTTTCACAAGAAGCATTTAAACAAAATGTTTATTTACTTGTGAGGGCTCTTCTGAAGTTAAATTGGGATGAATGGGCAATTAAAGTTCAGAAACATCAGATGTAATTAAAAACATTTCCAACTAGTTCTGTACATGGTTAAGTTACTCTCACCATATGAGGTTTAATATGTTAAACAGTTTACTGTTGTGCAGAATAAAGAAAAACTAATTCTCTCTTTAAAAGAGATACTGGATTTCTTGTGTCTTTGTCAAACAGAGGTTTTGTTAATTCATACTTCTCAAGCTGACTGTCCTAATAACACAGTTGTTTTTTGTTTCCGTTCTCTTAAGATTTAGATAAATGTTTAACTTATCTTGAAAAAAGAACCTGACATATTTATGAAATCAACTACAAATGTTATTAAAAAAAATTAGAATCCTAGGACCAACAGTGAACTTAGTTTTGATTCTGAAGTGACGGTCAACTCAACCAGACAGACCAAATCCAGACACTGTTCAGGCTCTGGCAAAACTCTTGTTTTCTCCCAGTTTTGTTACTCACGCTGTTGCTCTGTGCACCTGATCAATAGCAAGCTTCAACACATAAACCAGGTTTCAATATAAGATTACAGGAGCCCAGAAGTGTCTGCAGATTTAAAACAAACCACCCACAAGCCAATACTCAGCCTAGTACTTAGCAGGGTATACAGAAACATCTGTAATCTAGTCTCTGAAAGTTTGATTTAACCTTCTGTTTCTTTAAGTGTATCAATTAACATTCACTCAGACCGATAACAAGCATTTGACTTTATTTTAAAACCACATTATCAATATGTGTAAGTCTAATAATATTTACTACCACTCTTTCAGAAGTTTTTCATGCAAGCTCCAATTTATGAAGATAAAGTTTCATAGAACTACACCAGGGGTATTTGAATCTGAAGTGCCACTGCCAAAATATTCCCTGATAACATCAAGATTGATGATGTTCACACAACAATTGTGTCAAAGTCAGATAAATTAAATGCCAAAAAATTAAATCGAAAAACCAGACATCTCTCATCAATTAAATAGTCACAAGGACATTACATCGAGTTCTAAACATTCAGTAATGTTAATTTTTGGTTGTAGCATCTATAAGAGCTTAGCTTACAAAGAAGTCTGAAGTTATTATTTGATTATTCCATAGTTCAGAATGTTTTAATACCTCTTCTGAGGAAACTCATGGAAAAGATAATGCTCTCCAGAAGTCCCTTTATTGGGCATCTCCAATGGCTTTTGAGGACAGCTAATGACAACTCAAAGATGAAACAACACATCAGTAACTACAGTAGGAGTAGGAATGTCCTACCCAGAATGATTAAACACCATTTTCATCTGTTCATCTTAGAGTGGTGAAATTAAGAAGATGGAACATCCCTCTCTAATGGAGCTTCAAAACCAGGCCTCTGCTCCAGCAATAATCTGTATTTTATGACTGCAACTGTGTTTACAAATAGTGAGTCCCCAGTGATGATTAAGAGCTTTGTTTTGCTGAAGCAGATATATATTTCCATCAAAATATGCCTTAAAAGCAGATTTATTTTTATTAGAATCAAAAAAATTACCAAAAAGTGCCAAACCCACAACCACAAATAATCAGTACTCTATATCACAAACCTGCTGCTACCAGAATTTCATTTTATAGACCTGTTAAAATTAACTTGCCCCACATACTGCTGTAAAGATGCTGTTCTATTACTGCCATTTTCACAGTGCATTCCTGTATTCTAAGATTTTTCTGCATTTGTCCATAGAAATCCATTTTGTAGAACGTATCGCAGTCTTTTAAAATGTGATTAATGGTACTACTTAAGCACTTATCACTTGCTATTTGGTCTTCCAGCTACATTATTAATCTGGGCTACAAAACACTAAATACCTGACCAAAGCAAACATTTTGTAATTTATGTTTTTATATTATTTTTCAGACAAAAGGCGGTATTTTTTCTGGCCTGTTTATTAATCTCAAAACAAAATAAAACTACTAATGATTTAGATGTCAAAATTCCTTGTTATTCATCAACATCATGAAGCCTAAGGCCTTGATACTGAAAAAAATACAGCCACCTCCTTAACTTGAAACATGAAAGTAGCCTCAGTTTTCTCAGAAGACTTCATAAAACTGTAAACTAATTATGCTCTTTTTTCCCTTCATTCAAAATGAAAAGTGATAGTCATTGCTACATGAACTAGTACAGCTAGAAAAATCAGACATGTTTTTGGAAACAACCTTTCCCTAGACTCCAGCAAGAGCTCTGTACTCCAAAGAGCAATTTTGCTTTTTCTACCACTAACCTAATTGATAATATTCTCTCTCTTTTCAAGGTTTTATTCATTTTTATTCATAGACCATTGCAGCTGAAACAAGACAAACATTACTTTTCAACAGCATAATCAAGCAGATGAATTCCATGGATTCTAACCAGGTAAAGTGACAAGCATAACCATTCTAAAATGTAAGCAGAAAATAGTTATTTGAAAATTATTATTACATATACAAAGCTCTGAAGTCAATATTAGAAGGCTTTGAAAGTGCATAATATATGTTTTTCAAATACTTCCAAGCCTACTGACATCTAGAAAAATGAAGACACCAATCTACCATAGCAAGATTCACTGTGTATACTGAAAATATTTTCTATTCCATCACACATTGCACAGAACCCTCTGGAAGCACAGCACGGGACCTGCTCTGTGAAACACTGGACCTGAAGAGACAAATGGGTAAAAGGAAAGTGGAAGCTCCCCAACAAGGATCTGTTTGCATGAGGCTTCTCTCAAAATTATGGGAGTTAATTCTCATAACTGAGCACTGTAGTCTTACAAAGAAGACAATTTTGAACCATAGTGGCAAGAAAATCAATTTGGCTTACAGGAAAAAACAAACAAACAAACCCCCAAATCTCTCTCTACTAAATTTTTTTTAAGTGTCACATACACATAAGCAAACACATTTCAACAATTATTTGATTTTGCCGAGTTACAACACATGAAACTAGCACATCTTTAAACAATTTTCTACTTGAAAGCAAGGAAATTAAAAAGTTAGGGACATCAATCATTAACTATCAATGTGTTACACTAGTCAGTGCAAATGTACATGTAAAAAAACCTTCAAGAACACATAAATCAGAGTTTTAAAAGGCTTTTTTTTTGTCTAAGAAAATGCTACTTTTCACATAAATAACAAATACACATACGCAGATCACCCAGCAACAAACAGTCCTAAGGGTCACAAGCCAGCACTGACTTGGTTTTAATAACTTTAAATTGACAGAGTGTGTAGAAGAGGGAAGAACTTACTGAAATCTGCTGTCAATTGAGCACATCATCTGTTTTGTACAAGCAATCAGCAGCCCCTCAGTAGTGCCTAACCCTTTCTTCTGGGCACAGAATGAGATGACCACAACCACCTTTGAATATCTTATATTGCAACACTTTTTTATCAAATGCAAGTTGAGTTTTCAGATACAGACCAGAATGTTTGGAGAAAAAGTGACAAGACAATTAAAAATAAATATATAAGTAAAGAAGCAAAATGAAATTACATGGATAAAACTTTGTGAAAGTAAGTTTAGCAGCTTGTAATAGAAGCCAGTTCCTAAGATCCTTCTTTTCTCCTTCTCTGTGATAAGTCTTCAAAAGTTCTCTATTTTGAAGCCAAATAAGTTTACAGTCCCACTAACCCAGAGAATGAATACAAAAATCCAGAGGGCAAAAGTCTAAATGTACAGAACACTTTATTTTAAATTTTATTTTAAAGTAGTTTCATCTTGATAATGTCATCAAGATGAACATTTCAAAACCCCCAAATACTCTCTTTAGAGCTCTGAATTGAAGAAGAAAGACAGTATATAACATTGTTATTTTTTCACATTGATGGACAGAAGATGAGCAAACTGGAATTGCTGCAATCAACTGTCTTAAGAGTTAGTTTCTGACAATCCGGTATTTGCAGCTCTCAGTTTTGGAGGAAATGCCTGTGAATTAAATATCTTCTCATGAACCCCCTTTGTCTTCTATACAATACTTTAATGACCATTGTTCCTCTGACTTCAGCAAAGGCAGCCGAACAATAGGAAGCCCGTGCAGAGCCATTCCCCCACATGTTGTAGGTCTCTTAATGAGTTAATAACATTTGGGACACATCCTGCACAATCAGCATGAAAACACCAAAACTCACACGTTGCTCTTTAGTGATGCACCAGGTCTTTCTCTCCTTTCCCCAGCCATAACTTCTATACCAGCTTCTTGCCTTGTGATTGGTACTCCCTGTTAGACCACATTCCTTTACTGACCCAAGCTCTATCACTGGCTTTCCTGGAAATCATCCTATTGTGTTCTTATGACTAACACAGAGTATAGAATATGTACTTGATGTGGAAACTCTAGAGAATACATACAAAAAAAACAACCCTTATGTGCCTTTTCAGTGTTTTATGTACATGAAATAGCAGCAAGGCTGAAGACACTCTAGCTTAGCAATAATTGCAGAATTATTTGACTAGTTGACTGCTAGAAAACTTGAAAGCACCAGACGTCTTGTTAAAAACTTCGCAGCTTTGGAAACAAAGCTTTGGAAACAAAGAACTTTTTATCAGGCTTACAACTTCCTCTGTCTTGTGGGATATTATACAAAGCAGCTGTAAGTCTATGCTATCACACCATCCAGTGCATTCTCCATGGAAAAAAATATTTGCTACTTCTGCTTGTTTTAAACCAAATCTCAAGAAAGATATTCTAGTATCTGGCTCAAAATACCTTTTTGTGATGTTACTCACTGCTGACAAGTTACTCAACCGGGAAGATTAGAAAAACCCTTAATTTCCATTATTTGGTCTTCCGATCCTTGAGAAACATTGTCAGGCTAAGAAATAGCTATGGGGAGCCCCCTGTTAAAATGCTAGCAGTGATGATGCACATTAATTTTCACCACTGTCTCATGAGTATCTTCATGCTGGGAAGGGAATCATTGTTTACATACTGATGAGAGCAGCAGAAAGATACTTCCCTGTAGTTTCACATAGGCGGTACACAAGAATGGGACTGCAGGGTTCTCAA
Source organism: Corvus kubaryi (assembly GCF_017639235.1). Lineage (NCBI taxonomy): Eukaryota > Metazoa > Chordata > Aves > Passeriformes > Corvidae > Corvus > Corvus kubaryi. The sequence continues at coordinate 10,016,154 of NW_024581093.1, read as the reverse complement.
ACTCTCACCTGAAGTTTCTGTACAAAAACGGACACATTTATAACCCCCTACTGCTTTACAAAGAAGAAGATAATCTGTTCTCCATGCCCATCATGAACAGGACTAGTAATGGGTTTAAATTACAATGAGAAAGCTTCAGCTTAAACACAAACAAAACCCATTCTATTAACAGAGACTGGAAGAGATTGCCTGGGGAGACTGCAGAGTTTCTTTCATTTCAAAACTTGAACAGAAGCTTAGACAAACACCTGTTCTAACTCTTGAGCTTGCTGAGCTTTGAACTGTCCAGCACATTAAGCATGGTGTCTCAGTTTCGGAGACAAAACTTCAGGAGGAAACACTCCAGAGTGAGTGTCTCCTCCTGGAAAAGGGCATCCCCTTTTCCTCCACCAATAAGACAAGTGGGTCACAGCAAGTGAAAGTAGAAAAAACCAGTTTATTAACACCAAACAAGACAGGGTGGAACAAAAAAACCCCCTCAAAATACAACAAATTTCCAGAGAGGGAACAGACACAAGGCTTGGACCAGCCAGGGCCACCCCGTGGGCCCACTGGGGCCACCCTCACAGGCTCCCCAGACCGGCAGTGAGGCAAGGGAAGGGAAGGGAAAAAGAACAAGAAAAACCAACAGAACCTTTTCCCAGCTAGCTGGAACAAAAACAAACAAACAAACAAAACCAAAAAAACAAACAAAAAAAAACCAAATAAAAAAGCAGCACAGCGCTCCCGGCACACTCCCTCCTGAGCCATTGGGCTGAGCCGTTCAACCGCCCCGCACTTGGGTCCTGTGGCCCCGTTCCCCAGGTCCACCTTAAAGGCACAGCGTCCTTGGGCATTGAGAGGATGGTTAAGGAATAAAGAGCCTTCATATCATCACCCCATCAGCTTAGACAAACACCTGCTCTAATTCTTGAGCTTGCTGAGCCTTGAACTGTCCAGCACATCAAGCATGGCAAGGTTCCACATAAGCTCTCCAAGCTGATGAGCTCGCCAACAATTCACACGTGCAATGTTATTCAACTTACATTAAGAGCTACTTAGCAGCAGGTACAACATCAAAACCCACATTTTATTTTACTCTCATCCCTAAGAACTGAGAAATACATTAAAATAGTGCTGTGGGTTTGATTAAAACTAGGCAGTAAAGCAATCCATCACTACTTCCTTTAATTTCCCAAACTGTGCCTACAGATTCAATATCTGTAACTGTGCCTATAAACTCCATTAGTGGAGGCGTATTTTGGTCTCCGTTGACAAAACCCAAGTTTGACCTATGACAATATCAAAGTTGTTATCATCTCACCATGTATTAACCAGTGAACACATTGGGTAAGAGACAACATCAACTCACAATCTTTAAGGAAAAACCATAAACATATCCAGATTTCCTTTTTTACATGTTTCTCAACACCTGTTTTCTACTTTATGCTCTGTAGCTGAGTACAGTAATTATTTAGACAAGCACACAGAGCACAAGAGGAATTTGGAAGAGCATAAAGTAAATTGTTGTGTGGAATCTTAAATTCTTGATAAAGTAACGCTAGTTTCTTTTGTATAAGAAAGATACAAGACAAATTCATTTAAAAGCCATGTTTCTCAGCTACTCATAGCACTTCTGACAATGTCCAATTCACCAACATCCTTTTTAAAGTTTTAACATCAAAACCAGACAACAGCATTCCTATTTTGGTTTCGGTAATGCCATCTAGAAGGGAATATTAGCTAGATACTTTTTAGTACCTTTGCTTACACATTGAAGAACATCATTCACTTCCTTCAGGGTTGGTTTAATTTGGAAAGACACCTAGGGACATCTCTTAGCATTATGTGTTTGGTCCTCAGCAAGCAGTAAGGGGAATAAGTTCATTAATAAAGCTGACAATCTTTCAGGAAACTTATCTTTTATATTTCTACTTGCCACAAAAGTAACAGCCAAAAAGGAGAACAAACAGTATTTTGGTTTTAAACACTTGGGTTTCTTTTTCTGGCCTCCACTGAGGTTCTTGTTGTGCCCTGGGACCATATCTAAATCCCTACAGACCTTTACACTTACTTGACACATCCCGTTTAAAAAATGTCTAATTCTAATACAGCTCATTATCAACTACTCATACACCCACACACACAACTAGCTGAACATGGCTTAAGAGTCCAGCCTAGAATTTAAGTTTATGTATTTATCTCCTGTTGCAATCTAGCAGTAAATACACAGGGAAGAGTAGTGAAGTCAGTAATGTGCATCAGCTACTTGAGGCAACCCATTGTAAATGTGAATCCAGACAGAGCTGCAGTTCTGCAGGACACTTAACAGTGAGCATGGCCAGCTGGGAAAAGGGTTACACCTTGTTCACCATAAAACCGTAAGCACTATCTAAAATCAGGAGAGGGGCACACTTTAAAATACAGCTACTTATCTTCCTTTTTATTTTGGAATTTAGGAAGCTGGAAGGATTAGTCAAGAAAGTCTGCTAAAAGCACCTTCATTGTTACAACCAATCTTTCATGACTGAATTTTCAGACAGCATCCTGGTCCCTTCTATTGAAATTATATTTTGTCATCAATTTAAAACCGACAAAATTCTGTTCGATCAACACTACAGACACCAACTGTTCAAATAAATTATTAGAGTTCACCACCACATTGCATCCTTTTGGGAAAAATGATGTCATTCTCAGTAAGTAAAGGACAAGCGTGGTAAGCTTATTTCCATCTTAGTTGTTACACAATATTTGAAATGGCCTTTTTGCTAGCTATGCTCTAGATGCAGCTCTCATTCTGCATTTAAACAGGGTTTCAGGTGAATTAAAAAGGACAGATATGGCAGCCCTAAAGTAATATATGAAAGTCTTATTGTATTAGTCATTTTTCCTGTCATTTTGTATTAGTGTCATATTAGTCTAATGCAATACTAACACGATACTGAAATGTTAGCATATCACAGATTACTCAGTGTGTCAAGCTTGAGTCTGATCATATTACTTTACTGTGTGTATTCCAGTGATGAAACTCTTCCTTTCCATGCCCTAAAACTGTGCAGGACTAACAGGAAACATGAGGTACAGACTATGCAAGAGTCTAGGACTTGCATAACAGGTATTAACACCTCTTGTGCTAAAGGAAAGAACCAATCTGTAACAGATCAAATAATACTGTTTCAGTTTAAGATTCTGTTAACCCAAGTAAGATATTTCTTTTCACTTTAAGATGATTTTAATTCTCTTCACACAAACTGAAGAACTCCCATCAAAACAGCAGCACTTGCAAGGGTTCCCATGATAGGGAATATCCCCTTTGAACATTCTTTGCAGAATCAAGAACTGTTAAAATTAGATAATAAAAAAATCTGCATGTTTGATTGTATTTTATTCTAGGGGCCTGTCATCAAACAGGAAGTCAATCACAACTGGGAACTGTGGCTGGGTCTTGTCTAATAAAAACAGCAGAAATGCAAAGAGTAATTTCTGACCTAGACATAGGTCAGATCATACTCAGGAAGTAGCATGTTAACAAAAAACAGAATAAAAATCCCATCCAATCTATCCCTATTATGTTCTCTTTGGTGATAATTTGTTTGTTGAACCACTAATTGAATGTTTCCAATCTGGGTGAATACCACAGCCATTACAGAGTGTTATACTTCCCCTTCAGATGAAGGGGTACAATCTGTTTCTCATTCAGGGGTCCACATGATTCTATAATTTAAGTAACTACATAATTTTAAATAAATATTTAAATAAGTAAAATATTTAAATAAAGTGTTTAATGCAAAAAAACACAGAACCCAAGAAAATAGACTAAATTCACATTCTAAGGGCCTTTGGAAATTTAGCTTCACAGACATTTACAGAAGAACAAGAAACTTTCAGAATTTGAAGTGCTCCTATGTGAAATATAAATGTTACTAAAAATGAGGAAACAGTTTGGCCAAAATAAAATCCAGCTATTTAGGAATGTCGTGATTTAAGAATCAACAACTTTGATTTATTCCAAAACTGGCAGTCAACTAAGGAAGCTTTTGGGGAAAAGAAAAAAAAAAATTCATAATCTTTGCCTAGTGATTACCCTGCACTGCTTTTGCAATAATTACTATGCATTACATTTCAGTGAGGTTACACAGCTTCTCTGTCTCATTAAGTTTCTTCATCATTTTCTTTTACATGTCCTCAGTAACTACCATATGATCACAATTGGCACCGTAGAACTGTCTACTTCGGGGACCAGAGTAAGAACTGTTACGTGAGGTTTATGTACACAGAGGTACACATGGACCCTGACAAGACGCACAAGAAAAAGGGTTATTTCTGGTTTGTTCTTGAATAAGTGGGAAATGATGAATAGAAAAACATTTATTAATAGCAATAAAAAACAGCAGATCCATAATAACCCATACATGCAGAGTTCTGCTGCAATATTTAACTACACGTTGCTGTTGAATTTTTTTGTATTTCAAAGGTTAAGAGTGCATATCACACTCACCTCTTTTCAACTATAATAGAATGGTATAAAAATTTCTCTTCACCTTCTAGAGAGGTGTAGGCATGGGCCAACTTACTGCTTTAATACCATCATTTATACTTCTTCACATGCACAAACCTGCAGTTGTTTGTATATATGCAAGAATGAACCCCTCACACATCACTTCCCATCTGTCCCAAATACAGACAGACTTTTGTACAAAAATACAGTGTTCATAAATGTCAAGTACAACACAACATAACAAAACTGTGCTGTTTAATGTTTATGGGGTTTTAAAAAATTATTTTAGACTCCTTAAGTTTACTGCAAGAACTGGTAAAGTTCCATCCTAATTTTACAGGGTTTAAGTCAAGACTCAAAACATCAGCTTTTACATAAACGAGTACTATAAAAAGCTACACTACCAGTTTAATGCATTTCAATGCACTGAAAATACTTTAAGCATGTGATTTGATGAATAGAGTTTTATTGAATTTGGTTAAATATTTAAAGCTTTTTAGAGTCCTATGTAAATCCAATAAACACACATTTGATCAAACTGCCATCTGCTGGGTATTCCTGGGATTTAAGTTGTTTGGTTAAACACACACACACTAGTGTCTGAAAATATTGTAATAAGAACTATGAGAAATCTTTACATTTCTGTAATTTTTTTTTTTTTTTAAGTTTGGTTGTCAATAACCAATTTCTCTTGTTCCAGCAGAAATCCTGTCTGCAGCAGCCACATTACAGACATTCTGTGACCTTGCCCAGCATAATCCATCCTGCTCACACCAACACTCGCATTCAGCTTGCTGGGCACAGCTCAGGGAGCTTCACCTGTGCAGCCCTTGAATAGAAGATCGGACACAGCTAAATCCACATTGCCTGAAGCAACCATTTTCTGTGACCACAGAATTTAGTAGAGATGCTGACTGTTTGTTCAGCAAAAAAAAAAAAAAAAAAGAAAACAACAAGAATAAAAAAACCCAGAAATTAATAATAGAGGAATAGGAGCAAATTACACGAATTACTCCCATAAAAACAAGCTGTATACAACAGAGGGGCGAATTTCCAGTAACTCACTTTTCAGGACATTAAGGAAATATTTCTCCTTGGAACCATCCAAGGTTATACCCATCAAGAAGCCAGGCCACTCTGACAAACTTGTCTAGTACATTAACTGTGGTACAATCAAGTGCAAACAGAGCATTCCCAGAAAACTATCACAATAAGAAACAATGGTTGTATGCAGAACTTAAAAGTGACATTTTAAATTGCTTAGGCCCTGAAGACAAAAGCAAAACTAAAATCTGCAAGCTTCCAAAAACTACTAACAAAGTAGGTGCATTATACAGAAGATCCATCCATTGCATTCATCTTCCCTCTAAGAAGAGGGTAAAGTTAAGAAATACAAGCACAGAACCATCAGTGGGGACTTGGGCTGATCTGAGAGGCACGGAGGTGTTCATTGAGATGTGGCTTTAACTTCTCCAAAGTATCTTTGCTATAGGCCCTGAGGCTTATCTGTTTTGCAAACCCAGTGTGTCACAAGCTGGTTCTTTCCTTGAGTCCCTGATTACATTTTAAAAATACTAAGCAATCTTTCTAAACACTTTACTTCTAGAACATGCAGAAACAAAAGTTCAGGTACCACAGTTTTTTCCCCAACTTCTAGGGCATGGGAAGACAGTAGTACATCGCTATGTGAAAAGAAGAGGTGCTTGGGGATGCAGTTTAGAATCACTGCTTTGGAGATATGACAGTAGCTCACCCAGTTCAACCTTCCCCTTGAAGCAGGACTACTCAACCAGCTCAGCTGGGCTTCACCTTGCTGATAAACCTGAGTTTCCAAAGGTCCATACTCACCTAGGTGTGCAAAAAAGCATCACAGACGAGAAATACAGAGAGCCATGATTGCCGCTGGGGGTCTTTCAAATGCAGGGGCTCTAATCCTCAAAAGGCAGGGCATCTGCCAAGATTGAGTACTTGGGATGGGTCAACACTGAAAATCATCCCCCACAAATTCATTTAAACCCCATCCTTAGAAAACCTTTTTTTCTATCTACTGTCAAGTTTCCTTTGGGGGAACAAAAAGAAAATGATGAATTGCACGCACACAGGATGGCAGGGTGGGAGCTCAAGCTTCAGAGATTTTTCTTAAGGCTCATCTTCCATATGAAAGAGGCAGATGAAAGGGGGAAGGGAAAGGAACATGAACTCAGTTATGCCTTCTGGAGCACAAACAGGACTCAGGTATGGGAGAGGATGGCTGATGCACAAATGGCTCGAGACAGAAGGATGCTGTCGTTCCTTGTCTAGGCCTTAAAACTGTGCTACTTTGCATTTGGACAATATAGGTCTAAATAAGCTAGAGTTCACTGTTACTTAAAAAAAGCCCAAACAAGTCACATGCTTAGCTTTCTTGTATAGGGAAAAATACAGGAAGAAATATACATTTGCTTGTCACACTTTCCTGCTGATGAAACCCTCTTCACAAGGAATTGGATTGATAAAAGTACACTACACTAGAAAAATCATCTCCATAATCCAAGTCAAGAATAATGCTCATAATACAACAAAACAGAAATCAATGTAAATCAAGCCAAAGCAGAATTCAGAACTTAATATCCTATTCAGAACCAAGTCATCTATGCATAATTGATGGTTTTCAATAAGAACAAAATAGTCTCATGGTGACACTTAACAAATGTTTGGGGATCCTGATGGGTTAAAATTACTATACAGAGACATTATTGTAATTTTGCATTTATTTTATAGTATTTGTATTTTAAATCCACATATACTACAAAACTCAAATAAATAAGTAGGATACATTCAGAGAGATGCTCTCTAATTCCATAACTTATTACCACTAACAATGATTAACTAAGAAGGTTTACAAGGTGTAGTGTTGGATTGTTAGTCCTTTATGACATTTTGTACCCTGTCTGAAACTGCAGGCTCTGGCATTTTCTAAGAAGTACAAGATCATCATCTTATGATAGATGCTTGCAAAACCTGCAGCCAGTTTAGTCAGTAATGGCCCATTAAGTTCTTTGGGAACTGCAGCAGAAGAAAATGCACAAATTGCAGCTAAAAATGCTCACTCAAGAAAACCTGTGCCCAAGAAGTCAGCCATGCATTCATGCACCATATTTCAAAGGCCAGATATATAAAGCCAAAACACCACTGTATAAGTGAGGTTTATGAAGTACCTGGGTCAAAATTAGTTATTCCTTAGGGAGGATTGCCTGTACTGTCAGGGGAAGTGATGCTGAAACTAGTCAAAACTACCAGACTGCTACAAAAATAGGATGATTTCATACCTGCATTATGGTATGAAGAAAAGGATTAGATTTCACTTATTAACCCAAATTTCTCACTCTGAAAACTTAAATTCAGCTGGATAAGATGATCATTATCCCATTTGCCTTTGAACGCCCAGGCAAAGCACTGACCAGAACTCCTAAATGTTCCCTGCACTTCTACAGGAAGCAGATAGTGACTTCTGTCAAAACATCAAGTGAAAACACATCACACAACCAGAAACTTTTCCAAACTCTGAGGAAATTTTCATCTGGAGTTTTACATCAAGCCCAATACAAAAATAACCACAAAGCACAACATCTGCTTCTACTAATTTCTTTGATTCCCTTAAAATATTTAGACTCCTTGGCCAGAGTATATTATAGTAAAGAGTCTACATTTATATTACTGGTTTATATATGCTCCAGTCACTTGCTTTTCATCTGAAACCTTTACTGTCACACAACAGCAATCTTTAGGTTTGGAGCAGAGAAACTTCTTTTATTAGAGAGTTTGTGGCTTCTCTTCAATGTCCTCACTTAAAGACCTCATGAAATTTTAGGATGAGATTACTACATGCATACCCTGTGTGACGCAATTATTTAATAATAATCTAGGTTAAAGCTGTTACTCTGTACAAAGTTATAGGGGTAGTTTACACAAAATGTTCTATTAATGTTCACATTAGAAGTAGAAAAATTAAGGTGCTAAGTACTGCCTTTAAAAAAATGGTTATTTATACAAGAGTATACATAATTGGCATTCACAGGCTGAAACACAAACATAGCAAACAAAAAAAAAAATTAAAACATTTATTAACTCAATTCTAGCTTACTAGGAATCCAGAAATGGAAATGTATTGCAAATAGCAGCATCATGTTTGATCATGCATGCATGACCTTAAGATATCATTTTATCCACTTTAATGGAAAGAATATTTCTCAAGATACCAAATAACACACATAAAAGAGTACATAATTTATTCCATTTATATTTTTCATATATCACACATACATGTGATTATGTACACACTCCATACAAGTACTTTTTTTTATATATGTGAAAGTGCTGAATCAAATAGCACAGAATACTTACATGGTCATGCCTGAAACAAACCACAATAAAAGTTGGGGTAAGTGGGGCTGTCAAATGCTTTTGGAACCCTTATATAAAGTCTAGTCCACCATACTGCTCCATCAAGGAAATTTTATAGAGGAGATTTTTCCACCATAGTTTCTTAATAAGCAACATGCAGGGATTACACACAAAATCTTACATATGGAAATCTGACACAGCACAAAAAAATAAGATTACCTCTGACCCCAATCCTGACAGTGAAAGGCTGGCACAAGTACTTCCACTGCTGAATTAAGTAAATGCTCCTCAAGCTGTACTAATGCTTTACACTTCCACATTACTTTTCATCCTTGTCAAGCTATTGCATTTCTAGACCAATTCTTCTTCTTTGTCCTGTAGCTTCATACAATTAAGAGTAAGCATTTTACACAAAAATGATTTTCTCTGCGCTCTGACATTACTATATTCACATAAAAGTAGCATAACATACTTGATTCATTCTTGGATGCTGGGGAACTGAAATACTTGAAATATTTCAAAGTTATTATTGCTGATAATTCAGGGGTTTAATATTTAATATTGCACATACTCGGTGCTTATGCTTATATGATACGGATGGAATTGAATGGTTTTCTCTCCACTTGTGCCAAAGAATTCTGATACAACAGTCAACAAAAAATTTAAGCCCATTTTGCACATCTGTTACTTGTGCACTGCACTCACCTACAACAAAGCAATTAATTCCTTTTTGTAAAGAGCTGCTCTCTTATCTGGGAAGAAAGCATGAGAAGTGTAAGGCAATAGGAAGCAATACAGATTGGTTCATGAAGTACAGAAATATACTTAAGTGTGAAAAAATGTCCTAAAGCTGGAGCCAGTCATTCTGGCATAAGATTTTGTTAAACCCATTTTAAGCAACTGTTTAAGTATTTCACAGAACACATAGGGCAACAGTTGAAAAAGTTGTGTTTTCTGTATACTGCAAGCCATACTTATATCTTTATGAGCAGGTTGGTAGATACCATTCTCTATTAAGCTGGTGAAGGATCAGAAGTATATATGGACAAGACATAAGCACGAAGAAAATACATTTACACAACCAACACTCCCAAAGTTACATTTATAGGATTTGTTTTTATTCAACTGTAAAACATATTCCATCCTGAGAAGATAAACTGTCTTCTTCAGCCAGTTTTTCACATACTGACATTTTCTTCTGTTAATTTTTTTCCAAGTGTGGTCTCATTTACCTCTAGCTAATGAGTAATATAACCTGAAAGGCAGCACTGAATAATTCTACCAACTATTGGCATGAAAATATTTATTTTTATATCTATAAAGACTTAAACATTGATGCAAAACAGCAACAGGCAAGAGAAGAAGTGATTTCAAGTCTATAATACTGTTCTATCTTTATCATGGAGGAAAAAATGTAAGAAATGTTAAAAAACCTCTAAAGCTCTGAAGAGGTACAAGCTACATATGAATTTACAGAAAATTGCATGGATCTTCAAGTTACTGGCAAACCCCTGCCTGACTCTCATCAGAAGAGGTAAGGTTATAACAAAAGGACCTAGAAAAGGAGATCTGCGGAACAGCAAGTGAGATGCATTTTTTCACAATTACTCTTTGAAATAATATTCTGTGGATAACGAATCAATTTTACACAAGATTCTCCAAGAGACATGGATGTTACAATAATATCCTAGATCTGATCCTTTGTTTTTGAATGTTTATGTTAAAACATAGAACCAGAGTTATCAGTTTACCTTCTCTATAAACAGTGAGTGCTTAGAGCTCAACCTTCACATCACCCGTATTGCATTAGCATCCAGTCATCTACTCAGTACAATTCAGAGGATTATATATTGCTAAACATATTGTATTTCACAATACTATACCAGCACTATGTTATAAAGTGCAAATTTAAGACACATAAAATATCAGTATTCCTAAACAGTGGTTTTAATGTCATTGTATTTCTTCTCAGTTTGAATGAGATGAGACAGCTCATTACTCTATAGAAGCGCTTATGTAACATTAAAGAATCTGAAAGCTGTGACTCTTGAATTTGAAAATCACTAAAGCTTGAAAAACTGAAAAATTAACAGCTGATGTTTATTAGAAGGTTGTCATGCATCTATTTTAGATGTTTTAATACACACTAATCTGAACTCAGTGTTGCATCAGTTAAATAGTTTCCTTCAAGTCTATCAAACAGCACCACTGATAAGACTGGCCAGGAACAACTTCAAAACACTACAAAATAGTGCTCTCCTACTCTGTGTCATTTTACTGTCTGTCAATTTTCTTCAGATCATCATCTTAGTGCACATTTGTCTTCAATTGTTACAACAAAAGCTCCTTTCAAGTCATATCAAGTGATGCTATTTTCTTCTTGCAGCAAGCAGCACTAACAAAGTAACAGCAATACTAAACATTGTCTACAATTGTTATGGAAATATATTTATCTGTATCCTGTTGTCATGGAAGCCAAAGATCAAGGCACACAAGCTACATCCAATAATTTATACTCCTCTGAAAGAATATTTCAAGGAAACATTCAAATGTATAACTGTATAAAAATCAGAACAGTTTCAAAGGCACTAGTTACCCAAGGCATGATTCTGAGAGAGTGGTATTTCAATCAATATTAAATTCTTTACTTACATCCTCTAGGTTCTATTAATGTCCACAGTACATCCAATTTAACAGCTCAGGCACTCTCAAACTTCTAGCACTTTTCTATCTTGGCATTAGACCAATTTTAGCAGTGCTCCAAACTACAGAAAAGGACATTTGCTGACATTCCACATTTGTTTCTTTTTCATAAAGCAAGGCTGTTTATTCAAGTCCGTTGTATTGCAGCTGACCAGTTTTCTAAAATGGAAAATTCATTTGATTTCCCACAACATGGAGCTACTATTCTTTTATGAGTTATGTTCCATTTGCTCCATTTTTACTTCTCCGAAAAGGAACGCTACCACTTTTTATGTACCAAATGAGTCTGAGCACTTCCTTACAATGAAATTGTCTTTTTCTATACAGGTGCGAAACATGGTTTTACCTGTGCATATGCATAACCACTCTTCTTGGAGAAACATCGAGTGCCACGTAGCATTTCATTTTCGAATCTCTATGCAGAGCAAAACGTGATACAAATGTAGTTTTGTGAAATAATAATGCATTCATTTTGTTTCATCTGCTATTCAAGAAAAAAAACTCCACATATCAAGTTTGCTAAACCAGCTTTAAAATTTAAGAAACCTCACCAACCATTACCCTTATATGATGCTCTGATTTCCTGTACTAAACCAACTCCTTAGGGCCACTAATAAAGTAGAAATTATTTTGTCTTTTCTATGATGGCTATTATGTCATGATCCAGATGAGAAATTGGGGTATTACACAGACCCGCATTAGAATGGCAATAGAACTTCAGTTAAGTCTACTTGTCACTGTGACTATACCTGATAATTGGAGAGACATTATAATTAGTTGATCGTAAGATTACATCCAAGTAATTCTAGAATTGTTAATAACAGTTGTAATTAATAAAAATGGCAATGCAACAAGTCCCATGCTCCACAGAGATGACCTGAAATTGTTTTGAACTGTAATGTAATATGAACCACAAATTGAGTGGTAATGGAATCACATCAGAGTCTGTTCAATCTTTAAATCCTTCTGCCATAAGAGTATTGCATCATAATAGCACTGTGACAATAGCACCATTTTAAGGAACACAACCTTTTTCCTATACCACAATAACACAAGTTAATAATATATGCACAGCACTAAGCTAACAGGATACTGAGAGAATACAGTATGTTGGCGTGTTAAAGTTTGCAGTATTTTACAACAATTCTAGTTTGGATTTCCACAGAGGTTCAACATGATAGCACTCAATTATACCTCTGCTAGGAAATTCCCTTCCCACAAAAAGCTACCAAAGCAATGACAGGAACAGACTACAAATCTAAAAATATTTCAAGATAATCCACATTGGTTTCGTGTAAATCTGCTCAACAGTGCTCTGGCAAAAAAAATGGAAAAGCAGCTCTACAACAAATAAAGAAACTTAAAGACACCCCTCCCATCTCAACTGAGTAAAGGAGTAGAAAAATGTTACTAATGACAAAACTACAGAATGGAAACAGAATTATAATCAAGGTATGAATGACAGGATTGTGCCTTATAATATAGATACAGAAAAAATATCTATGCTTAACAGTTGTACATCATTCAAAAATATGTCCTCAATTATTCAAATAAAAGCACTCTAAGGCCTTCTATCCATGCATTTTGGCTCATTCCATTTTTGGTTTTGGTTAGGCCACTATTGTTAACTCCATTAAAGTACAGCAATCTCCTCATTGAGCAGACTTTCCCTTAAAATGTTAATAATGGTCATATAAGTTTACGCAAAAACATGATATGCTTTTTATAACAATAAAAGGCAAAATGCAAATCAAATAAAAGTAATCCCTCATTTCAACAATAGTTGTTTCAAGTGTACAAAGACAGGAAAAATTAATTTTGAAGTGATCCATTCCGGAATTTAAATGGTTATAATGATATAATCATTAAGTTACTTAATGGATTTCATTAGGCTTATTTCTGGGTTTGATGTCATTTTTCTTTCCAATTAACTCAGCTGTTAAGATTAATTTTATATTACTATAAAAAGTAAAGATCAGAATCAGGATTTCCACTAGTTAGGTTCACACAACCATACAGCAACCAAATCTAGTTTTTCCTCAGCATAAGTATAAAATGTACTATATCCTTACAACAATAACAACAATTTCTATAAACTAGCGTTGTTTTCATATTGTTTAAATGAAGTCTCATATTACGCCATTCAGCTACAGTCATCTTACAGTTTAAGTGTACTTCAGTCACAAAATTTAAATGTCTTGTTTTCAGACATAGAGATAATAGATGGCACCTTAGGTTGTTGATAAACCTATAGCATTAATACCAGTTCAAAAATATAGCATGAATCTGTCATGCAACTCTCAGAAACACCACAAGAAACGTAAGATTTTTCTTTTCCAAAAGCTCAGTTTGGACCAAAATTAACCAAGTACAAAACTCAAGCTGAAAACTGTCAATCAAGATTTGGTTCTACAAAAGCCTGATGCTGCAAAGTTCTGAGCGTACCCAACTTGCATTCAAATCAAGGAAGATTAGGGTTAAATTGGAGCATTAGGTATGGGATGAAAACATTAAGCCCGCTTAACAATGGATGCCTTATCCACAGGGAAGGAAAATGTAAGGGGATTCAAGTCATTCATTACCTGACACCCACCATCCCCTCCCCTCAAATAAAATTTTCAAAACCATGAAGATGGTGGAAATCAATGCCTTGTGATGAGACACGTATCTGTAATATACAGAGAAATTGGAAAGGTTTTGTTTCTGTTCTCACAGGAATTTCATATATCCTGTGCTGCTTTGAAGGAATCCTTATGGATAAACAATGTGCAGGTAAAACATTACTTTAACAAAACATTAAATCTGCCACAAAAAAGGAAAAATAAATTCCTGCTATTTCTGAACCATGTTGTTTTCAATCTTCAGGAACTATTTTACAGCTAGGATTTATAAACCATCAGGATGATACAGGTAGTATTATAGAACATGAAATGTGAGAGAAATGAAAGAGAAATTAAAATATATCAATAGCTATCCCACCCTACATTAGTTGCATATGAATGCTACTCTCTAATCAGAATCCAAAAATCATCAGCTTAAAAGCTCTTAGAATCATAGAATGTCCTGAGTTGGAAGGTACCCACATGGAGCATTGAAGTCTGACTCCTGGCTCTGCACAGCATAGCCCCGTGAATCCCAAGATGTGCCCAAGTATTGTCCAAACACTTCCTGAACCCCAGCAGGTTTGGTATATTGAAGCCATTTTCAAAATACTGGGTTGCACAATTTTAAAGATCAACTGGTTATTTCCAGCCCCCCTGCCATTGGCAGGGACACCTTCCACTATCCCAGGTTGCTCCAAGTCCCATCCAACATGTCCTTGAGCACTTCCAGGGATGGGGCATCCACAGCTTCTCTGAGCAAACTGTGCCAGTGCCTCACCATGCTCACAACACAGAATTTTTTCTTATTATCTAACCTAAACCTACTCTCTTTCATTTTAAGACCATGCCCCTGTGCCCTATCACTACCTGTCCTTGTGAAAAGTCCGTCTCCAGCTCTCTTGGACAAGGTCTATAACATCTCCCCAAAGATTTCTCTTCTCTGGGCTGAACAGCCTCAACTCTCTCAGCCAATCTGCAATGGAGAGGTGCTCCAGCCCTCTGAACATCTAACAGAGAACAGCAGAATCAATATAACTAAGCAGCCTTGTGTAGGATCCCTGTCATATCCCAGTGTCAGATGCAACTACAGGCAGCTGATCGGTTCCCTCGTTGCTGTAGATACATAAATTGCCATATAATGGGAGGATGGGTGAGAGTTACCACCTACTTTGTTGGTTTATTCACTGACACTTGCCAAGATTTACCAACTGTTCGTTTCAAGCAAGAAGTAAATATTGTATTTGGTTCATATTTCAGCACAAATACTCACGTGCAAATGTATGCACACATACCAGAAGAACACTGGGTTACTTACATTTGTTCACATTCTGTAGTAACACAAATAGCAATATTGCTGCACCAAAACATTCAATTAGGCTAACGAATAAACTACATACCCTTCACATTTTTCCACTGCAGTTCACATGGAATGAGAAAGTAACAACACAGTTTTGCTATACTACATACTGATTGCTTGCATTCTTTGAGCTAGAGCACCGTTTAATTCCTACACAGATACTTTATTAAAAGCAACAAATAAGCAGCATTTTAAAAGGGAAAACTTCCAATGAATTGTCATGAACTACAACAGTATAACCTTCATGCTTTTTAAGCTAGAATGGCTTCTGATCTATTCACATGAAAAGCAAATTCTGGGGCCTTATCATCTCAGACACTGAGCTAGTGGGAGAGTAAACTGCAAGGGTTCAGCTGTTTAAAAGCAGACCAGTGAATAACAAAAATGCTAAATTTATCACAACATCTGCTTCCTTAGTAATCTAGTCTTACAGAAAGGTATATATCATCTGCAACATCAAATTACTGAAAAGAAGGAAAAACAACAAAATTGAGAATCCTAGATGACATGAACAAATCCTTTTTTCTGCATCCTTTTACAGCTGAGAGACAGTTAAGTAGGAAAGAAGGGAGAAAATTGGGATCAACTTAAAAAATAAAACCAATGTTTAGGTCATTCAATTTTAAAGAAAAGTATTTAGTAGGCAGAAATAGGCTTTAATACTTCCTCAGTGCAAGCAGAAATTACATTATTACATTTACAGTGGCTTAAGAGCCCAATATAATAATGTGAATTATCAAAACACATATTTGTCTAAGCTTAGAACAGAAAAAAAAGCTGAAGAGATGAGAGAAAAGGAGAAAATAAAGAAGCACATTAGCCATAAAAAGGAAATATCTAAAGAAAATAGTTAAATACAACACAGATCCTAAGATTATGAGAAGTCAAAGTTGATTAACCCAACTTGAAACGAGAATTTTTCAAGCTTTTCTCCAAAACAGGCTTTCAACTTTCATATATCAAATACAGCAATGTTCTTCTTCCTCTACAGGAGCCTTTTTAATCAATAATTTTTACAGCACTAACACAATACACAGTGCTCAAGTAGAGGGGTTTTTCTTTAACGCACCACATGGATTTTGGCAAATCTAACATTACACAGCACAGATTATGGGCTCTGTTATGGTGTGTCACAGCACAAACTGTCAACCAGTACATCTAAAAAGGTACTTTTATAGAAGTACTCAAGACAACAGAGAGAATGAAAAGGGGCAGCATGGAACAGGACAGAAGGCAGAAAGGGATTTCAGAATACCTGAAGGGCTCCTAAAGTTTCACATTCACAGCCTTAACCCACATATGATTATGGATCAGAGATCATTAGATCAAAGGATTTTCTGGCCATCCTGAATAAACAATTATGCCAGGCACCTGCCTAACTCTTAGCTTATTCCATAACAGGCTGAACAGAAGGCACAGGTAAACACTGAACTAGATGGATGTGGTACTGAGCTATTCAAAGATCCAGTGGCCTGATGGTTTGGCTGCCTGGATTACGTTTTCAGGGTGCACATACAGGAAAACTTGCTCAGCATCTGAAAATGGGTAATACTGGAAATAATTCTACCTCCCCAACCACCAAAAATAAATCCATATATAAACCATAGAAGGAAAAGTAAGAGGTTTGTGCAGTATAATATTTATCTTCAGAGTCTGTGTTTTGGACTTGCCATGAAAGACACTGGAAATTCTCAAAAAGGGAAAAGCTGGCTTTGTGTAATTTACTTGTTTGGGACATTTAATTGACTGGGGACAAGGGCAAATGTGCTATTATGTCCCCAAGTTCCTGCTGACAAGAGAACCTATTCACTATTTATTTAATTCTCCAGGTAATAGTTGGGAAATTACTGGAACATCATTATGTATTACAAATAGATGCGCAGTAATATAATGACAAGGATATTTTCTTTGCACTTAAGTGAAAATATAAACAACCTCAAGAACTCTGGAATCAAATAAGTATAAACAAGCCCTCTCAGTGCTGCCTCATTAAAGAGAAAGCTTTTAATTAGTACACAAATAATAACCATGATTTTGTCTTCCTCTCTTGTTTTTGTGTCAGATTCCACAAAATGACACTGATAAACTCTTAATATACTTAGGGTAGAGAAATTTAGAACTGATATTTTGAAAAAAGGATAGCATAGAGCAGAAAAGAAAAAGAAATCTATACATCTTAATATTCAAATCTAAACGTGATCAGATAATATTTAATACCGATATTTCAAAAATCATTTAAAATTCTTATATAAAAGAACAATAGTCTTGTACATAACACCCTACTCAGCTCACTTTCACAATTGTGGAGTAACTTAGAATATTTAACTGTCATTTTCAAGTATTCAGCTATTTCAAGACAGGCATAGTCACTTGATCTAGCCACAATTTTAAGACACAGGGCAGGAAATGGAAATTTGAGAAAAGGCATAAACATTCTATGCACAACTCAGTCAGCTACAAGGTGCTTTGTTTTTCTACTGCTCAACAGATTCAGGTATCAGAAGTCAGATGAAATGCAGTACAAAGATAATGAAGCCTTAGGCTGGAAAGACAAAAAGAGTATGACAAATCTTTTGCAGAAGATTTAGTTCCCTCTGATGAACATTCAATAGAGCTACAGAGTGTGAGGAACTTCAGATCAATAACTGGATTTGCTACAGCAATTTAAAAATAAAGAAGCTGGGGAAAGCATCAGCAGTAATAGTCTCCCTAAGCAGATGCCTACAGAGGTCATCTCTAGGAAGAGCTGTAATGAGTTTACTCTTACTCCACCTAGCCTATCCATAGGGGTAGGTTACTAATGATTGGTCCTTTCGCAGCAGTTAGTGTCTTATGCCTCACTAGATTAGATAAATGAGATAATTAAGCATCATGGGGAAAAGCTTGCTAGTGATTAAAGCAGACATTGAGCCAGTTTTCTATTTATTCATCTTCTATACATTTCGGTTCTACCCAATTTACATCTGCAGATGTATAGTTGTGAATGATCAAATATCAATGGGCATTTCCCTTCTCCTCAAATTTTACATTTCTCACATACAAGAAATGGAACTAACTCCAGTGTGTGCTGCTTGGCAGATATCAGGTATCTGCTCAAATAATGGACAGTAAAACTGATACTTGAATAAGCTATAATATAACAAACTTATAAGCTATAATGGTTCAAGAGCATCACACAGCTGAAACAGTTGATAAGCCTCTTCTATACATGAAATGAAAGACCATGATTTTGAGCATATGGCCAGGATGTTTTGTTCTCCAGAAAGAATGCATGAAATTAGGTGACAACTTCATCGCAGTGCCTGTGGAAGCTTTCTAGCTCATCACTCACTTGAAAGCACTGAACTAGTGCAACGGAAACTCCCCTGTCCAACCATGGAGATAACTGGCAAGTCTCCAACAGAAGTGTTTCTCCTCAGGAAAAAAAAAACTATAAAGGATCACTTAGGAAATTTTAAAAGTTTTAAAACGGTTCTACATTTTTGAAGTGAAGAGAATATATCTGGGACTTCAGAACAGCTTTTTAAGGACAGTGAAATTTAACTTTCAATTGTGACCCATTTTACTTTTTCCTTATTATTAAAAAGAAAAAAGAATAAAGCAAAAACAAACAAAACACATACACACCCCCCCCCCCCAACTGAAAAGCAGGTACCCTGTCATCCCTTGAATCCAGATGAGCCAGGTCACTACCAAAATTCTATGCCAATTCCAGTCATTTGCATCTGAGGATTTCTTTCCAACATCAAATGTGGTACAAAATAGATCTATATCTCCCCCTTGACTTAAAGGAGGAGCTTGCACAAGTTTCAGAAGGATCTTACTCTGTATGCTTAAGGCCTGATTCATGTCCAAGCCCAGGAAGGTGACTACATTTACGGGGCATGCAAACCTCAGGTGTGATCAGTTCACCTCTGCTTTTTGGCAACCTAAGGAATAACTTGCAATCTATGGCCTTCTCTGTTTATAGTTTAACAAGAAGTTTACTTCAGCTGTAAGAGAAAGGTTTATTATTCCCATTCATCCTTCCCTTTCAGGAAGGGAAAGTCAAAGGAAAAAGTGGAACTGTCCAAGATGAACTTCAAGTATTGGAATCTGATAGACATTTAGATGCTGCATTCATTTTGTATGCAAATCTCTTCTTCTGACTTTCAAGAAAAGTCTTTCTACATTCTGAAATATTAGAAAGTCTAAATGTGGAGGCTTACCAGTACCAGCAGTAGCACACCTCATAAAGTAAATTTCAATATGATCAAAATTAGTGTTTCCTTCAAAAAAGTATCCATTTAAAGCTCTGGAAACACTGAAAAGATTTTTAAATCCCTAACAGAATTACTAATTTTTATTTTTCCCCCCCACATGACCTCATTTAGCACAGCAGAAGACTACTTTTCCTCATCTATTAAGACTTCAATGAAATAATTCATTTATAGTTAACAGCCACAGTATTCACATTTAAACCTGAATATTAATTGACTGATAATGAGATGATAAAACTGCTTTTCTCTGCAGGTGCACCAATCAATTTCAATGAAACTGAAGGAATATTTTTCCTTACTGCATCTACAGTTAAAAAGTTATTTTATTTTCTAATAAAATGCCTTACAGTGATCTTCTGGAAAAGTATGGTTTCATTTTCACCTTTTTGAATTATAATAGTTTCTGTTTGCATAGAAATTATTTCCCAATGTTACTTTTCTCCAACTGATGATTAGCTTCCATATAATTATCTCTGCAGAATTCAAAAATCACTCCAAAAAACTAACTTTTGTTAAACTTTCATTCTATTGGCTGGAGATCTTAAACTGTATAAGAGACACAAAAGTATCAGAATGATTTTTAAGCAAGTATTTCTCTTGGACTTCTCCATTTGTACAAACATTAATGTTCATCATTGTGGCTCCAAGACAACTATTAAAGACCTTTGACACTCATCAATAACAGAATCCAGCTTGCAGCAATTCAAAGCACCCATTATCTACCAAAATTTTCTAACACATTTGAATAGAGCAATCAGATTTCACTCCAATAATATTATTGTCTTTCAAGTGCTAATAATTAAGGAGCAATGAAAAGAACACTCTATTCTGAACATGTTTCAAACACCAGACTCACTGTAGGGACCATGAAAATTGGGTACAGATTGTTTGCTTCAAAATCAGGAGACCACAAGAAGAATGAAAATATGTGATATGTGTAAAACATATACAACTATAGGCATAAATATTACTATAAACCCAGAGAAACTAAGGACAGAAGCTCAACCTCAACTCCTTTGACCTTCAGAGGTCTGACACCTTACTGGGCACAGATGGTTAACCAAGCTGGCACTCATGGTATGTGCAAACAACACTGGTACTTGATTAAAAAAAGAAAATAAAAGTTTAATGTTTTAGTATTTGTAGACATAGGATCATTGATTATTAAGAATGGTCTGAAAGAAACAGAAGAGTAATTTTTTCTTCACTGAATGAGAAGTCAAAACAGAAGTCATCATCTCCAGCATTCCCAGTGACTAATCACACATAAGTAACTACTACTGAAATTGGAAGCGATGATAAATTCCTCTGTGATCTTACAAAACTTTTTAGAACAGCAAAGACTTCACTTGCATGTTAGACACCAGAGTCCTAGATCTAAACTCTGGATCTTCAAGTGACTGTCAACCCAAATCTCTTACCAAAACAAATACTTCATAGCACAAAACTAACTTTAGTAAAAACATTAAAATTAAACAAGCAAATAATGCCCAGTTGTGACATTGGTTCTACCAGATGACTGAAGCCTGTCCAGATGGGATCTGATGTGAGCACTGTAGACAGCAGCCATCCCAGAAAAAACAAGAGTGAAAAAGCTGCAAACCAAGAAATTGCTTTCTTCTCATATACATTGGGTAAGGATAATAGATATATTATCATAGATAATGAGGGAGAGCCAACACAAGCTCTGGAAAGTTTAAAGAAAAGTTAGCAGAGTTTGGAAGCTAACTCCATAACAAACCAGAAACCAGTACATAGCTATGGAGACAAAAATGATGCCAGGACTCAGGAGTTAAGGTGCTAATGCATAGTCTTAATGAAGAGCATGTGTGTAGCTGAGACATAGTACTCAGTCTTCTATAAGCTTCTCTTGAAGGATCTATCTAGATAAATAATTTCCCATCATGACAGGGCCTAGAATTTAACCACATAAACAGCAAGTATTTTTATTATTTATCTAAGACATTTTTGGTAGATAATGCAGGGTAAATTGATCAGAAAGCAGCAATTTTGTTGTGACAGAAGCTACAGAAGCAAAATTGATCAAAGACTCAAGGATGTAGGAGAGTAACGTTTACTATGACAGCCTTTAAGCAGACTTTTACATATACTTTGCAGGCAACAATATTCTTTTTAATTAGAGATCACTTCCACTAAATGTAGAACTGCATGATAAATACAGGAAATAGCTTTCCATTAGAAAATCTCCTTTACAGCATTTATTATGTTCCAAGTATTTTCAAGCTACATGTATAAACTTACGAATAAACATAATTAATTCTCCACTGATCTAAGTATTTCATTTGAAGAATTTAGTTTCTTAATGGTATCATCTAGCTATACCATACCTCTGTTCATTGAAAAGTAATTCCTTTTCTTACTGCACTGTAAGAGACTGAAATATGTTTAAATTAGAATAGATTTTAATTCTACTATTTTCCATGATAGACCCAAACATACCTGTTTCCATTTTGTTAAGAATCATCATCTAAAGACAGCAAGCCTAAACTCATTATAATTTAACTGTACATAAAGAATATTTTCTTCTCACATTTAAGTACACAGCAGTTTGAAACATTTACTATAATAAAAATCTTGCATCTCCAGCATTACTCTGAACTCTCCCCAGAGCGCCACCATCACATTTCTGTAAATCAAAAGTAGTTTTTGTTCAGCCTCTGAAGAACAAAGGAAATGATAAGTTCCAAAGTAACTGCAGTTTAGTTTAGGTAACTGCCTCTAAACTGTAGCTTAGAGGCAGCATGTGTTTCCTCAAAGGTCTCCCAACAGGATTCTCCATTGAGCCACTGACCTTATCTTCCACTACTGCTCAGCTCCAAATTTAGAACTAATTTGTACCCTTTGGAAGTCATAGTTGACACAACATCAAAAACAGTTTAAAGGAGCTCAACATATTGGAGTCACAGAAAAAAATAACCTGCCTCAGAACAGTGCCCATGACTTAGTGCTACAGATGCCCAAATACGACCAACAGGGCCTGCGTGCACAACAGCAATAATGGCACAGAAAACACTTGAGAACATAAGCACTGGGTGAAAGACTTAAAACCCTTCAATTCAGAACAATGGCAAAAAATTAAATCAAAGCCTTGGCAGTTAAATCTACCAATCAGAAAGGCTACATGTTTTAATCTAGGCAAGGTTAGTGTTCTGCATTTTTCCCTGCCGGCCCTCAGCAAAGATTCCCTAACGTGGGACAGCTATTAGTCCTGCAATTCCTTTTACAACACTGCCCTCCAGTGGGCTTTGCCTGCAGGGATTTTCTTAACCAGTAGCTAAATTCTTTGCTTCAAGGATTTACAGAATCACAGAACAGTCTGAGCTGGAAGGGACCCAGAAGGATCATCAGGTCCGTGAAGGACCCGTATGAGGATAGAACCCACAACCCTGGCACCATTAGCACCACACTCGAGCCAACTGAGCTCATCTCAGGGTCATTAGCACATCTCAAGAAAATATGACAGGTCTTGCCAAGTATTTTTGTAGGCACTAAGTAGCTAGGAGAGAAAAAGGATATGGACTTAAGATTTCACTTCATCTAACCCACCTTTCTTGGAATTTCAGTTATTTATAAAGAGTATTTTTAAGTGAAGATGGGAAGACCTTAATTCCAAAAAAGCCTACCATGCAGCCCTTGCCACCAGTTTCAGAGTTCAACTGCTATTTAAACTTAAAAGTCATTGCAAAAGAAACTGTTTCAGAGTCAGAGAATTAAAATATATAAATAAATTTATATTTTGGGTTTTGTCGTAAAACCAGTAATGTCCAAGATTTAGCGCCTCATTGATTTCTGTGAGATGACTTCAGATTCAGCACTAGTTCCCAGGAGGATATGTTGATGGCAAGGATTCTCTTGCAACTTACATAGGTTTCCTTCAGTATTCTTGCAGTGAATTCATCAGCT
Source organism: Corvus kubaryi (assembly GCF_017639235.1). NCBI lineage: Eukaryota > Metazoa > Chordata > Aves > Passeriformes > Corvidae > Corvus > Corvus kubaryi. The sequence continues at coordinate 9,992,448 of NW_024581093.1, read as the reverse complement.
GAGATAGCAAATCTCACACCAGTGTCTGTAAACGCAGATTTCCTTAAGATCCAATAGAAATCTGCCTTTAGCTACACTATCAGTAACACAAAGATCAATCCTTTCAGGCACAAAATGCCAATAAACAAGTTGCTTACTTCATAGTTACAGTGCGTATTGGGAGCACATCAATACCCAATTTCAGCTTGTTCAGTCACATGCACTGTTCTTTATAGCATCAGCAGTTGTTTCTGTGCCAGGGTCTTAATTTTTTTCTTCTTCCTCAGGCTGTCCTCCAGGTTTCTGGACAGATTCCACAACTCTTGTGCTCTTACTGGTATTGCAGCCCATTTGGTCTTAAGCAGTAAATGAAAAGATTTATCTTCTTGTGCAGATGCCTACAGCAGGCTCCCTGCATTGCAGGAATGAAGAACAAGGAAAGGAATTCCAAGCTAAATAGCCTTCACTAGGCCAATTAGTTAGTATCAAGTATCTCTGATTTCTGTAACAACTCACTGATCCTGGCACTCAAACACCTGCTATTAAAGAGCCATGGTTTACTGCAGGTTGCATAAGAAAAGTTTTGAGACTAGGAAACTGTTCTTCATTAGTATTTTTTCCAACAGTGTAACTCATAATTGCCTTGCCCAAGAAAGCCTGATTTAACTTTTGAACATTCTTAAGCTCAGTACTAGGAAACAGTGTCTGGAAACAGGGAAAATGCATGTTGTCAAATTAGCAAGTCTGTACAATCTTGTAAACATCTTCAGTATCATAGTTTATACTGCTATATAATTACCAGTTATTTTAAATGAACAGTAACACCTTCATAGTTTTCTTCCTACTGTTTTAATGGCTTTGAGTCCAAATCCTTCAAGTTTCAGTGCAAGTTGTAATAGAACTCCTTGACCCATCCATGAGGGATAAATAGGTTGCTCAATTCATTTATACAATTTACTAATTTATGTCACAAAATTAGTGGTTCACAACTTTTTTAACAAAAACCTGGCTATTGGCATGTCCCTCCTGTTGGCAAATTAGGCTTCCAATTTGACACAGCTCTGAAGTAACAGTAGCAGTGATTACTAAGTCTGTCAGTAGGTAGGTGATTTTCTTGTCAGCACCTTATCCAAGGGATGGGACAGTCACGGTTATCACAATTTATTAAGTGAAAAACCAAACAAGGCATCAGTCTCAGACCGTATTTTTAGTAATTAAAAAAAAAAAGTCGCCATAACTGAAGACAGTCACAAGTTTCAAAGTTACATGGCAATTTATAACTTTTTGGTCCAATAAGTAATTAACACGAAGCTTTGTTTTGACTTTGTAACCTATCACCTTTGGCATTATTTACTGCATTGCTTCTGTTTCCCAACCAATAACTTGCTAGCTCATGTACACACATATACTTCTATTACAACATCTAAATTCTTAACTTAAGCTATAAAATCACATTACTATACTTAAAAACCCTTCACCATATCACCCAATACATATTCTTACTTATAACTATAGAAACACAGGTTTATAATTCTTCTGCTTAAGGTCTGTATACCTTTATCATTGCATCAACCCAAGCTCTTTCCAGGACTGTAAATCAAACTCATTAATGCCTGTGGAAGTTTCTACTCCTCTGTTTCCCACGTGCAACAACTTGTGATTTTCTCAAACTTACTCAAAACGTTTTTGTTGTAACCAGCCACAAGAAAAAGCCTCAAGAGTACGGAGACACCTTGCTTGAGATATTTGTCTCTCAGAAGTGAGAGAAGTTTATATGCCCCCTTAAAATATCAGCTTGAATCTTAGACTTAAGAAATGCAAAAGAAAACAAACAAAAAATAACCCCATCCACCCAAAAAAAAGATAAGTCTCTCAACTCTGAAGTATCTTGAAGTTTCCAGTTGTAAACAAGCCTGAATACTTAATATACTTAATATCCAGACTTGTCAAATAGCACATCTCTACCAGATTCTAAACCAACAAGCTAACTTACAAGAAATTAACCTAACCCACAAGAAATTTTCTAGTAAGTGATATACAATGAGTTCAAAGGGACTGGCTTATACTGTCATTGATCCATACAAACTAGCTACAAGCCAGTAGTACCTTCACATACAAATGGACCTCTAGTGTTTATTTTCTCATGAGAAAAACTGTCTTCTCAATTTTTTAAACAGTTAACTACAAAGGTGCATTCCACAGAACTCTGTCGTAGAGAAGTGCTCAACAATACTAGACCTTATAGCAACCCATGTATCCTGTGGGCTGCCACACACACAGATTTGACTACAGGAAGATCCTCCCTCCCACACAGCCCTCAATCAGCAGTGCATTGAAGCTGAGCTGCAATTCTCCATAATATACTCAGGAATCTAGAGAGGACAACTTCTGATGAACGTTGATTGTTGTAGGGTATCCATCTATGAAGTCAGAAAAGGATTTAGGAGGAAAGTTTCAGAACCATTTCCATCCTCAAGCTAGAGCTAGTTTAACCTCAGAACAATCAAAGGGCGTGCAGAATACAGCTGCTCCGGAAGAGGAAAAAAAGCTGCTGAATGGAAATATGAGGATTAGGCAGAGAAGAACTACAGCTGTGCTGAAACATTTTGCAATTACTCTTTTATCATGTTTTTAAACACAGTATGGGACCACATTTTCTGTTTCTAGTACACAAACAGTGCATTTCTGCCAAATACTCCAAATCAGGATGAGTTTCACCTCAGTTCAGTCATCTTGGCTATACTGGTAATACTGGAACATCCAACCTAAGGGGCTTTTGGAGTGAGCTTGGCTTAAAGCTACATAGAGTTGTCAGAATGAGGTCCACACAGTAACAAGTGGAGCCTTTGGAATTTCAATCTGCTGAACTGACTTAACCCAGCATATCCATTTTGAAAATACAAGACTGGAAGATGGAGGTATTCAAACTCTAAAGGTACATAGGAAGTTTTTGGTTTTATAAGAAAACCCCAGGAATACAATTCTATGCTTCTGTGCTTCACTATTTGTATGCTTCATTCACCTCAGTATACTTCCTCCTTTTAATTCAGGTTGGCTTTAATAGCCAATACATTCTTACTTGCGAGCACTACAGTTAAGACAAAAATCTCAGCAGCTCCCCAGAGTGCAAACCTGAACAAGTACTATTATTCCAGAGTTTTTACTGGTCTGCATTTTCAGAACACTGTCTCAAATCCTCCACTAGATGGTAGCTGACTACTATGTTGATGGTGCAATATTATACAGTCTGTGTTACCCACAGGAGCTGCACCTGATGACTACGACTTTTCAGGATTAATCGCAGTATCTTAGATTAAATATAAGACATGCTCAGAGACTGACACTGTCTTAAATATTTAAAGGTAAGAGATGCCTAGATAATTACACTATCCTGCTACTTAGGAGTTCTGTGGTCTCACAGCATTCTGCTTTTAGTTCAGTTTTGTGTTTGCCCACTATTGCAACAGTGTTTGCGAGCCTCCAGAGTCAGGTATTTCTTTCAAACACCCCTTTATTTAACACATTTACTTCCCTCATCTGTTGAAAGACAATGCTTTGTTTTTTTTTTCTGTAAGGCTCTTCATTACATCCCTGAAAAGGCTGAAAAATTTCAAAACAGATTGCTTCAACTTAGGAAATCATTCAGCTGAAGTACTAATTTCGTGTTTGTATTAGTAGCCACTGACAATAAATGCAGAAGCACTTTACATAAGAGTATTTGCAAAAGGCTTAAGGTGTTATTGATTATACTTAAAACCCAATTCTCTAAGTTTCTGACCTCCCTCCACTCCAGTCTGGCTACGCACCAGTTTAGCACCTGGGCAATAGTCCAGGTACCGATGTGCTACAAACTCCAACAGCAACAACTTCTATTCAATTGCACCAACTTTTTGTTCCCATAGCAACAATACTAGTTTTTCCATCCCATATTTCCTTTTCAAAACTGGAAGTACATAACAGCCAGACAAATAAGAAAGTATTCCAAACTTAACCATGAAGTAGGCCACTTCACAAATTTTTAATAGACTAATGAAGACACTTTTTGTAAATGAACTGAAATACAACTTCTTTTCTTTGTCTACTTATTAGACAGATTATTACTTGCCAAGTACTTTTACAGAAGCACGCTGAAAGCAGAAGAAAAAAGTCTACACTGAAACACATTATTCATTACATTGTGCTGTTTTAATTGAGTGCTTTTGTACCCTTTATTTCTCCTGACAGCAAGGGAGATCATCTAATTAATCTTATAACTATTCCATCATCTCCAATATTTCAAGGCTGCCTAGTAGACCCCATTTGCAAAGCTGTCTCAGTTTGACTGTGCTTCTCCCAACTTGAATGGACAATATTCCATCTATCTCCTCTAAAACCAGAAGAAAACCTTCTCTCAAAGCTTTTGTAGCAAGTTCCATGCAAAGTTTAAAGATGAAAGTCAAATGCACTTCTGAACCATATAGGCCACAGGCGTGGCAAGTTAGTTCAGCACAGGAATTCTAGGATTTGAAGAAGCCAAGGCACAGTGACTAGTAAGCCAACTAGCCATGAAGAGACAGCTACATAAATTACAGATATTCAAGCCACTAACGGAAGAAACATTCCAAACTCTTGAAGGAATTTTCCAGCACAATTCTTGAAAAGCATCCAACACTTGAATAAATTATAATTCAAATGATAAAGTGTTAATTGTCCAAAAAATGCCTTGAATCTAGCTGAATAATTTTACTGTCAAGACAAGCAAGAACAAAGGTTTTTGGGTCCAAATTTACATAGGGTAGAGTGAGAAAAGTTACAAGAAGCAAGAGAGACCAGACTGAGAAGTCATATAGGTATATGAATCTAAGCATTCCAAATTCACCTAGCACAGCTCTTCTGGAACAACTCTTCACAGCTTTAGCTAGATTCCATTTCAAATGACCCTAAAATGATTTATATGACCCTGGTCATGCTTTCTCTAGAGAATAAGTAGCATTTTAATCTTCATCCCAACTTCTCGGAATTTGTTCTAATCAATTATATATCTTTTACAATGAAAAAAATACACAAACTGTGAGACTTCCAAGACTTCATATTTCTTCATTTAAGAAGTACACATTTATTCAAGTAGCATAGAAATATTCCCCCAGAGTATTTTTATAAAGAGGTGAATTCACTCACATACAAGGTCCTCAGTCGAGCATTTATCATACCTAACTCAAACATGTAACTGATTTGGTACTTACAGTAACTGAAAAGCTAAAAAAATACTTGTTCAAACCAAATTATCTATTATACAAAGCAAGCCTCTACACCATCTAATCAAACAGCTAAACTGAATGAGTTTTTCCTCATTACCACAGGTAACAAATTAGAAGGTTTTGCAGATGTGACCACTAAAAATACAGGTCTACAGGAAAGAAAAATCAGTGTTTAAACATTTCAGACTACTTCAGTGAATCATACACGAATATATTATGGCTTGATTTCATGGTATGACTACAGTACACAGCAAAATATTAGGCCTACAACTGGTTTTGAGCAGGAAGACTCAACCTCTTATACAAAATCCAGAAATCTTCAGTTTGAACCCCTGCGCAGAGAAATTTTCTATCACAAACAGCAAGCAGGATATGCACACTGTTTTCTTAGCACACCTGGAAAAGGTTTCCATAATGTAAAATAGAGCTCTGCTCCATTGGCAATGTTTTCTCAGCACTGCACACTGATGACAAGGCCCATTGACATATTCTGGAGATTCACCTTCTGTCATGCATTTAGCTAATGCTTTTATGTGTGTTACTTCCTATTGACTAGAGTTTGATAGCCAGCAGCCAGATCCACTGGTCAAGCATTTCCAGGCAGGAAGAAGATACTGTAATTACATTGCAGGTACACAATCAAGGTACTTAAATTTTGTGTGTGCTTAATATATAACTTCCTTCCCCACTACTCTGTTCTGCATTTTCAGTGGCAACACAAAGGAAGTGTTAAAAACTCCAATGGCACATAAAGTATATACTGTCATCCATGTATTTATCAGATTTTTCAAATTGAATGGCTAAACAAAACTTGTAGTAGTCTTTATGTTATTCTTCTTTAAGAAGTTGTCTGCCCACCTCAGCCAAGTAATCTTAAAAGATTTTTTTAATGAAATTCATGTCAAGTACATATGGTTTAAGCTCCAAATAGCAATATGAAAATATACTATTTCCTTATTATTTTTCATTAGTAGTTATGAAGGATTAATTTAGCAGTATGCTCTTAAAGGACTATTTGCTATTTATTGATTCAAAAGAATAAAAAAGCATATATTGGTAAGTGTTCTGTTGAGCTATCTTTGTGCCTCCATCCTACCATGCTGTTCTGCTGCTGTCAAATATGCCTGTGTTTCTGTACACTAAAGAGAAGGAACCACGACAATCTGTTCTCTCTTTAAAAACACAATCTGTGTTTGGCTGGCTGAAAGAAAAAACAAAAAGTAAATATGTTACGGTACTTGAAAATTTCACTGAACTAAGTTTAAGAACTAAGCTTTTAGAATTCTTAAGAGACCTGTCACTCTAAGATTTGTGTACATGCTTTTGGAACATCAGTAAGATCTATTGCACTGAATTGCTAAATGCCAAATTTCTGCCATTTGCCAGGTGAGGGAGAAAGAAATAGCGAGCCTACAATATGACATGATAAAGATCCTGAGATTCTAAGCTTTTGTCTATCTGCCAAAAGAAAATGTTACCTAATTGGTGACATTGTTTGCTGTACATACACACACTTGGTCAGTTCACACTTAATAAATCATTCTCTTGAAGACTAAACAAAAAACCTCTGCTTAATACATGCTATAAATCTCACAAGAATCCCATTCTGACTTGACAGAAAAAAAGTTCTACACATTCCAGCAAGATATGACAGTAACAACAGCCTGACCGGATACCTCAGCAATCAGAAACTGCCGAGCTAAAGAAAGAGAAAGACAGACCACAAGCCAGTGTGGATTTACTACAGTCTAAAGTTTTATTTTTATAACAGTGTCTAATCATATCTTATCACTTAATTTCAGAGAAAGACTGACCTGGGGGGTTTTTTGTTGTTGTTTGTTTTTTATTTGGGTTTTTGTTGTTTGGGGTTTGTTTTTTACTGGGGGATTTTTGATATGGACATATTCTAGCCGTAGATAAACTTCTTTATATTCTTTCAAGTTTGGTGCCTGCTTTGCATTTCTCCTAATTCTTATCTCACAGAAGATAATCAGTAATGAGTATTTTAGACCAAACCACTACACATGTAACAAAGTTTTTCAAATAAAAATGCTGAAACATGTCTCCTTTGGATGGCAGAAGTCACATAAGAAGTGCTTTCAGTGCTTTCTATGACAAGTTCAGGAATAAATCAGAGCTTTAGTGGCATGCTCCAGGTGCCAGATAAATACACAGAAAAATAGTGTACTGACCCTGCCAATCCCTCGGTGGGACAGATCACAACTGCAATAGAGAGAGTATTCCAGGATGGAAGGGGCTTCACTTATGAAGCACCAGGAACTGTTAAAAATAAATCAAGCTAGGCATTCCAGCCACAAGTTCGGCCCAGTAGCTTTTCAACAATACACAAAAGTTCTATCACCACAGTCGCAATTCCATCAAAGATCATAATACTTCAGTCATTTTGGGACAAAGCTCCAGTTGCTCTACGAGTCACAAAGCAGTGATTTCACAGTACTGCCAGAAAGTTACAGTTTTCCTTTAACCAGAGAAGACCTTATTATTCTGCATTTCATAGAAAGTTTGGACATAATGTGACCAACAGACTTTATAGTAGGCTATCAGTGCAGCAATTCAATTCTTTCTGCTGTGCAAAATCAGACTCTAACTCTGCAAAAAACCCAAACAAACCCTAGATTCAAAGTCAGCTCCATCAGTTGTTGATTCACCTGTACCAAATTCACCTATTCCTTAATGAGATGGAGTCCAGTTACTTGAACTTGTGAATAAAAACCAGAAAACTTAAGTTTCAGTATGCAGGCTGCACTTGATGAAACACCTTCTGGGAACGTTCTTGATCTTTTTCACTGCAATTTAAGTAGCTAACTTAAACAAGCCATCCAACATGTGAGAAGCCTGGTAGTACTGTACAAACTGTGCCACACATCCTAAGAAAACATACCATGGTCAAAATGTTCATCCCAAAAAGTACTGAAACCTGAGTTTGGCAGACAATCTGTTCATGTCTACTTGCTCTTTAAGCCAAGCAGAATGCACTTGACAATTCATTTCGTGTCATTTTAAAGAGCTGGGGAGGTGCTCCCAAAATACAGGTGAATCAACAACTGATAAGAGAAAACGGAAAAGGCAGAACTACTGAGGAGCTTAACAGTACCATGGGATAAGCTGCTGAAGCAGAACTTGGAAATCTCTGTAAACCAGGCTCATTAGCTGAAATTATCACTCTAGTCCTCACACAAATGACAGGAGTTCTTCTCATGTAGCTTGTATACCTGGGTAGCTCTTCACATGGACTAAGTTAAGGAGTAAGGTATTCAGGCTGGTTGGTTCTTTCAAGATAGATCACAGCAGTGTCACTGCCTAGATTTATAAGGCAACTGCAATACACTGATTTACTCCTTCCCACACAGGATCACATCAAATTCCACAGTAAACCAGACTCATTTGCCATGAACAGCAGTCATACAACATTAACAAAAAGACTCAACTATGCACCCAATTATTATTATCTGTTCTTGATGAATTATTTATCTAGACATTCTTACTTAAGAAAAAATTCTCTCACTCTGTTTCAAAACTGCACTGTAACAAGCCTCTCCCAACAGCTCAGTCTGCTTAAAATTCTAAATTGTGCCTACGTCTTACCAATATCAAGTTCTTATTGTTTAAAACAAAAAATTATCTTCCTTTTTGACTTCACTTTCAGAGCACTGTATAAAAACCTATTTTATACTTTTCAGCTAAATCCTGTTCTGGAGATCCTAAGTTCATTCTGTTATCAGGAGCTATCCTTACTCTACTGAAACACCTTACACCATATCTTACTCACTTCTTGTAGTAATCTTTTTTTCCTCACTGTACATTTGGGTGTTTCCTGTAGCTTTTATCAGCTCCCTGCACCACCTTCATAATCCTATGGTATATGTGCTTTTCGGAAGCATATAATAATTTTTATATAACTACAGATTTTCTTCCATAGCTTTTTATGGACTCTTCAGCTATTTGCAATTTGGCTACAAACCTGCCTTGTCTATTCAGTGACAGACTTTTTCATAACTGATTTTTTGAATGTCTATGCCATTTAATGAGAAGTAATTTCAGAAGAGGAAGAGCCATTACGGAAAATTGTAAAGTCAGTTTGTTATAATGAATTTCTTCAGCAGGTAGACACTAAAAGCCCAACAATTTGTGAGTTGTCAGTCTTTCATATTTCCACTGAGAAAAAGAAATGCTAGAACAAAAATTATTCAACAATTATTCTTAAATACAACAAATGCATGGATTAAAGGTAACCAATAATAAAAGAAAAGAAAAAAGAAAAACCTCACTGTGCTTTACAGTTCATGCACTATTAAAATTATGTATTCACAACTTCGGCATGCAATCCAATACTTAATTTTGTTTTACTTAAAGCACAGAGTTAAATACACACCAAAAAGCAGTTTGCAGAATCAGAAACAATTGACCCACATCAACTAATTATTCTTTCAGGAGTCAGACCTTGAGGCAAGAGAATGTTATCAAGTGTAAAGACAAACATGTTCCTCCAGCTGTTTGACATACTTATTGGACATAATAAACTTGATACGCTGGAGGCTATAATTAATCTTTACTAAGTGAACACTCCTCTCATGATGACTTGCCTACTGAGCTGTCTAATGACACTTAAGGCTTTGATAAGTAAATAAATTAGTTCATTATGGTCAGACAGTCTTCCCTTTTTTTTTTTTTTAATGAGATCACAGCTTTCTTTATCTTACTTGCCTTACTCAGTCATCATCAGCTACAATACTCTGACCCCGAAGCTGACACAAGGACATTCCATTCAAAGATCTCAACTCTAATTTCTGTATTACTTCCAATACCTTAATTTCTGTTAAAAATAAGAGCAAATCAAAACCAAACTGGCAATCTATACTGATAAGAGCTTCATTTTAAAATTACACTGGAAAATGACAATACTATTTGCTTTTCTGTTGCTAGATCTCATGGCTCACAATAACATGCACAAAAGTAAAGCTGCAGTGCCCTCTTGTGAGCAGTCAAATCTCATTTTTGCAGAAGTAGATTTAACAATATTATGAAGTTTGAAAGAATTTGTGCTACAAACTGCCTCTTCTGAAGTAGAGGCATGGTACTATACGCATATACTTTATATATGCACACACCCCTCCTCCATCTAAACTAATAAAAGAGGCTCATATAAAAAGGTAAAATACAAGTATTTTCCTTTATTAAGTTCAGTAGAATTTAGGTTATTTCTTTATTTCTAACTTCCAAATAGGAGCAGCCAAAAATCAGTTTCTTCAGAGCCATAATCAAGGGGCACAGTCTTCTTTTATTAAGCACTACTGAAAAAAACCCAGCAAACCAACAACACAAAACCCCATGCATGTGCACAAACACACAATTCAAGTAGCCTTCCAATTTAGCCATTAAATAATGCAACTGACAAGGACTGGAGGGAAAAGTAACTATTAGAGGAATTTGGGAAAAAAAAAGGAAAACAGGTGGTAGTAGGGAGCATAAAAGCAATAAAGCAGCTAAACAATCAAACCCAGTACAGCCAAAATGCAATCCTAATTCTTATATGTCTGTGGGGAACCATTAGAAGATGGTGATAAAAGTCTGCACAGGTATTGCATTCCTTGTTGGATAGAACAAATATTTAAGATCTCATTTTTTGTGAATAACAGAAGTTCACTAAAAGTCAGCAATTAAGTCTCATACTAAGGTCAATTTTCCAAAGCATTCCAAAATGCATTACAAAATATAAGATCAGTTACAAGTATCTGAAAAATTACCAAAGTTTATAGCAGCAATAGAAAACTAAACAAGCAATACAGAAACAGTACCGCACAGTTGATTCTGTTGCCCAGGAAGCACATTAGAATTAATTTTCTAAAAAGTTATGGTGTGTTACCTGCCAAGAAATGTTTTGCTAAGACTCAAATTTCTCATTTCCCTTGCACAGATATAGTTTATTGTATGCAGTAGTCTTCAGTCATTGAACAGACAACCACTAGTACATACTTAGGCTGCACATTACTGTTTCAGTTATGTTTCCACAGGTAACAATTATAAAGGCCTTTAAGTTTCATTTCACCATATTCTTCTAGTTTGTGGCTGGTAAAGAACTTGTACAGAAGTGAAGCTGAACAAGAAATGAAAGTCAGAACAGTTGCAATTCTTTAAAAGTTCATCTTATCATATTAACTAATCACTTGTAAGCAGATGTTAAATATTTGACTTCAGCCCAGAGAGTCAAGGTCCAAAGGAACTTCATTTGTTTAGGCCCAGATTCAAAGAATTATTTCAACTGAATTTAGGCAGACAGGTCCAAATTACCACAGAACGCTAACAAAACAAAACCTCTCTCCTGTAGCTTCCTAAAATCCCTGTCAGACAGACATCTCTGTTCTGCCCTCACTCCCTATTGGACCCATCAGTCCTGCAGATGGGCAGAGCAGCCACAATCTGTTTGTGTAGCTCTTACAGTATTCAGGATTGTCAGAAGCACTTTAGCCAAATGACTGGTGAATCCCCCAGAGTTCACCTCGAATCAGTCCTCAGGAGAAGATACTTTGGGGCACATAGACACAAACTTCTTTGGTTTAGAAGTCTTACAATCAGTACCCTACTGTAAACCCTATGGCAGGCACAGCAGTCATGCAGAGGCACTCTGGAGATGCACAGACCAGTGAGATTCCTGGTCTAGCACAGATGATGCAAGTTAAAATACATGTGCTGCAGTAATCAGGTGATCAACTACACCATTTACAGAATTCAGTAACATTAGCAGTTATTCCATCATACCTTAGAAACTCACAAGACAACCATTTGCATAAGCTGTATGGCATTGATCAAGTTTACACAGTAATAAATTTCTTTCACGCAAGTGCTGAACTACAGTTTTCTTCTGCATGTATCCAGTTAAAAGCAAAGGCAAGAAGGTTCACTTTAAAAATGACTGGTATTAGTGGCACCAAAAAAAGAATTTTCTTTTCTTTAAATTTTTTCAGGTGAGTTTTAGTCTCAGTTAACAGCAGAGAGTTATAAAGAATTGAACTCATGAACTTGTCTACAGTTTCATGATTACTTGGCTATTACCTCAGTGGAAATTTGAGGTTTACTTACTGAAGCCAACACTGACAAGAGACTGAATCATAGGTTTATAGCTTCACTACAATTTTTGTAAAGCAACAAATGATAATCCACATTTTCCATCAGATAAAGAGTATACGAGTTGGCTTGGCTTATTACATTATTTAGATTTACAAAACAAATTTCTCAATATGTTCAAGACAGCACAGGACATACCAGATTCCTAGAATGTGTTCAGATACTAGAAAACAAGCTTCAGGAAAGCATGTTCCTGCCAGTACTGTCTAGATCTGAGTGGCAGCCTCATCATCCAGCTTGTCACCTGGCCCTACCCCATTTTCTTGTCACCTGCAAACCTCTCCAAGCAGCTGATAAAGCTGTTAAACCAAACTAGTCTCAATATGGGTCCCTAGGGTATTTTTTCTCTTACCAGAAGTTGTATAGTGTATTAAAACACTCCCCCATGCCTGTTCATCCAGTTTTCCATTCATCTGATTACTTACCCATTCAGAGCATGAAATCCTAACTTGGATAGATGAATACTGCAGGATATGTGATGAAAAGCTTAACAAAAGCTGAGGTAAGTGACATCCACTGCTCTCCTGTCATCCACAAAGCTAATTTTACCACAGAAAAATACTTCATATCCTGTAACTAGCTCTTTCGTACCAGAATAAGGACACCTTTCACTTTGCAGGCAGCTGAAAATTCAGCTTTTCAAAGGAAAGTTAATGTTCCGGCAGCTCCAGAGCAAACCCGTGTCCATGGGAAGGGCCACAGGAGGGCAGCAGGACCTTTCTGCACGGAGGAACAACGAGAGGGTTGGGCGCACCGGGCACAGCCACTGCTCGGCCGCGCTCTGCCTCGCCTGTCACACGTAAGTACTGAATTAAAACGTAACATTTTAGGGATTTATTCCATAGGCTGCTCAGAACAGGAATATGGATGCCCACTTTATATAAAACAGTATTTCCAGCTCTAATTTCAGAGGTGCTTAAATGAACTCTAAAAACCCAGGGGATGTTCTATTTTTTCCCTCAAGCTTAAGGGGTCCCAGTGTTGCCTAGTTTTACAGCTAGCTGTGGAGTGAAAGCAGTCCCAAAGCTACAACCTTAAAAAGTTTAGTAGAGCTACACGGGCAAGCCCTCAAAGTCTGTTTATGGTTTGCAATTACTCTTGACTATCTGAGCTGCTTTTCCTTCAGGAGGATTCCCTCCCTACTCCAGTTCAAGAATAAGCAACTGACAAATTAATAACTTACTCTTACTTCTATTTTGTACATTCAGACTCCCTGAGGAGTTTCTGAAGCTTCTGTTATTCTGAAGTGTTGTCCTATCCTATCAGAACTCGATAATACATTGATTTTTCCCACTCCTTACCAAACTTTTACCAGAGGCTTTTGCATGGAAAATCACGCTATGAAAAGCCAGTGCCCATAAAGCAGACAGAGTTCTGCAACTTTATTCGAATAAAGGGAGAGAGTCCACTGGACACATGCCCGTGGGGTTTTGTCTCTCGAGGTTTCGAAGGGCGCAGCCTCCTTTTATCCTAAACTCCCGGCCGCATGTTGCCCTCTCCTTTTCCCTACTGGCTGAGGTACTAGGAAGGTACAGCCTTCCCGAACCGCCTACCACAAAGCCCCCCTTGAACCTGTCATTTTACCCCAAAGTTCAGAATTCAGGCTTGTGCAGACCCACTCGTCTGTTTCAGGAGCCAAGCTGTCTGGGCTCTGCAACAAACCTGCTGCCCAAAGTTAGTAGAGACATTAAGACCCATTTCAAAGGCTTTAACACCCATACCATCACCCATCGAATTGTTTGCAAAGACATTTAGCGCACGCCTTCCCTCTCGAGGACTGTAGAAATAGCAGAAAAACACTTTTCTACAGCTATAATTGATTTCTTTCTCTCCTGAAAACTCCTCCCTACCAAACCACTCTGCAGAAAACTGCAAGGAGGCCTCAGTGCTGCCTTACGGAGACAAGAGAGAGTCAGGTGACCTGAGCTCCATGTGCTCATCACAACCTGCAGCTGGGCTTAATAAAGGGCTGTTTTCTTCCTAACACAAGAGCCTAGAGGAGGTCCTGTATCCCCCTTCTTCTTTAAAAGCGATCTTTACAGACTACACTTTAAACCCAAACTCACAAATCGCAGTGCCTAGAATCACAAACTGACCCCAGCCTATCAAGATACAAACTCCTGTTCTTTCAAAAGACAATGCAGTAAACCTTTGCTAAAACCTAAAATTGGGCACTGCCATGTGTACCCTAAAAACGTGCTTTATAAGTTTCTTAATAAAAAACATGATGTGGTAGAAAAAGAATTTTTCAGTAAGCTCAGATTTAAAATGTTCACCCTTCATACCTCCTATTTCATGACAAATTTCAATACTATCATTAGGGCTTCATCAAATTAACAGCATACTTGTGGCTGTCATTGTGGTAAGCAGACACAGATGTAGGTGTTTGAGGAAACAGCAACGAAAATAGTTTCAGAAATCAGCATTTTGATACTTGACTGCAGGTTTACTCAATTTACATCAGTAGTACGCAGCTGCCAGTTAAACTTTTAGGACATAGTAAAAGTAGAACTCTCTAGCTGCCAACAGATTTCCATATTACAAAGCAGATTATTTGCACATATAATTAGCAATCAGATCTTTATTTGTAGTTGTTTATCACAATATGAAAGGTTTATATGCAGAATTCCAGCCTCTATTTCTGATCCACATCCTTGGACGCAATTGTTCTCAAGCACTGTCAAATAACTAAATTTTGTCCTAATCTAAAAAGATTTATAACGATATCCTGATTTACATCTGTCTCTGCTAGGCCATGAGAGAAACCATCTGCTTCCGGGTACTTCCTTTGCATCTGCAGTGTTTCAGATGTGCAGGTGTACAGCATAGCTGCTCCCTGCAGGAGTTCCAGTGTTCATTCCAGCTCACACAAAACCACAAACTGCCACACAACAGCACAAGGAAACAAGCAGGGCTCCCCGATTTGAACCGTATGGGAACATGTGACTTTGAATATATTCAAAGGTAAAATGATATGAGCAGAGCCCCTCACCTTGCAGAGCTGTTAATAGCTCCAGAAATTACCTGGAGAAAGTGTTCCCTGTTCATGCTGCAGGTTGCAGAGGCACCCACTGAGCAACCGAACATCTCAGCAAGGGCTTGTTTTGCGTGGCACTGCAGGTCTTCACCTGCATCCCAGATTTTACCAGGCTTTTAGAGCACAAAGACACAGAGAGAGATGCTCCAACACAGCGATCTGTGCACACAGCTGTCCTCTGCTTTCCCAAGCCACACAGAGTGGCTACTGAGAGGGATCAAAGCAGTCACTGTGGCAACAGTGAAATCTCAGCAGCACATTCAGTTGCATGAGAACTTTATTGCTCTCTCCAGCTACCTGAAGGGAGGAGGTTGTAGTCAGGTGGGGGGCCGTCTCTTCCCCTCAGTAACAAGTGATAGGACAGGAGAAAATGGCCTCAGGTTGTGCCAGAGAAGGTTTAGATTGGAGATTAGGAAACATTTGTTCACTGAGAGGGTTGTAAAGCATTGGAACAGGCTGCCCAGGGAAGTGGTGGAGTCACCATCCCTGGAGGGATTTAAGATATGTAGATGTGACATTGAGGAACATGGGCCAGTGGTGGGTTTGGCAGTGCTGGGGGAACGGTTGCACTCAATGAGCTTAGAGGTCATTTCCTACCTAAATGATTCAATGGGTCATTTGAGCCCTGACCTAATACCTCTGCAGCAACTTCCATGGATAACCGAAGTACAGAAAAGCTCAGCAACTGATTTCCTCTATTAGAGGTTTTCTTGCAAAATTTTATTCCACACCTACAGAAGGATAAAGGATGAATATCCTTGTTTTGAGTACACAGGACTTCTCCCTCTATAGGCTACAATGAGTTACAAGACACACACGTGGTAAATCCTGAGCAGAATAAATCACTATAGTTCTGTAAGAACCGAAAACATTAAAAAATGCATGTGTTCTAAAAGTGTGGTACATGAGACATTTGAAGAAAAGTATTTATTTAAAAAAAAAAAAAGGAGAGGAGGGACAAAGTATTCTTTCACTCTTACCAAACCCAACATTTCAAAAGAATCACCAATACACTATAATCAAGACAATATAATTACCTTGTGAAGCAGTGCTGCTGAGAAAATAAAGATACCATAAAATACATAAAACCTGTTAAAATTATGATTGCTTGAAACAATAGTAGGATTTCAGGGTGGTAATGTAAAATGTAAGAAGCTTTGATGGAAATAAAAATTAACACTGTGTAAAAGCCATCTCCAAAACTGATGAGACAGTAATGTGTTTAAGAAAATGAAGCCTAGAAAAAAAAAATCACCATTTAATTCTGTACATTTATGCAATCTGTTTTCTAACTTTTAAAAGGAGCCATCTAAACATTAAATGCTCATGAGTTTCAACGTCCTTTTGAGCAGCAGAATAACCAGTCACATGATCCTATTTTCAGTCGTTCATGTGATTTATGATTCTAAGCTTGTGCTCTCAACTTATGACACTGCCATTCACACTATCCAGAGCTGAGAGCACTTCACAATGTTACACTGGTATTGATAGCTTTATTAAGGAAGCACTACCATTGGCTGGCTAATTGTAATAAAAGGGTGAAGGCTACCTTTTTTCCATTGAAGTACTTGCTTATTTCTCTATGGGAGCTACAGGAGCAAAGACATAAAGGTTTTGATTTAGAAGCCATTAGGACTTAAAAAAAACCCCCAACAACTATATTTATTTTTTGAAGTTTTTCTCAATTGCTAGTGAGAGAAAAGAAAATTAGGAAGAAAAAATCTATAGGGCTGGCTAAAATAAGAGAGTAACACAGAAAGTTTAGCATAAATATTAACAGTAGTCTTCTGAATAGTCTGAGAGGAAAATTAAAGTTTTTATGATGAAGGATTTGACAGATAGGGAGAAAAATAAAGGTACTGTAAAGCTAAAACATTGAAGCAGCTTGCTTAAAGGCTTGTCCTCTAAACTAATGCCGAGCAAGAACCTACCTTATGCTTGTAGGTACAGAATCTCAATAGAGAAACTATTTAGAAACTCTGAAATCAATTAATGAGTTACAATATATAATTAAGCATATAAGATACACAACAAATCTGACTCTTGGTATAATGATAAAATTTATCTTAAATTATATCCTAACCCTAGAAGCAACAGGTTGGAGAGAACCAGAAGCATATCCCTAGTTCCCTGCCAGCAAGGAACGGAAGACTTAGGGTGAGATTTCTGATTGCCTCTATGCATGCGGTCCTCACAGGCACAATACCCAAGCATAGATAACTCTGACTGAGAATTTTCTTATATTCCTGGAATTCTTAATTCAGTCTTTAGGTCAACTCACAAGAGCTATGTAACTGCCCACGTAAAGTGTTTCTTCTTCTTTTTTTTTTTTTTTTTCTCTATTTATTTGGCACCATAAGTAAAGCTGCAGGCAAGACCCAACAAGGTTTCTCATTTCAGCCATGCTACAAACTCCCTCCTCGAGCTTTTTGCTCTGCTGTCCTGCTACAGGCAAACGACTCCTGTAACAGCTTTGTAGCTTGACACTTCAAAAATAAAAGTTATTTCAGATAATATTGAAGTGGTTTTGGCAATGGTTACTTCTGAATTTTCATCTTGAAATCAATACTTGGGGATAAATGCGCTTAATTTTAATATGTTTGGAAAAGTATTACGTAAAAGAAAAAGCTTATATTTAATTTTGTAGGAATGTATGTGCCCTTTTAGCATGTTCAAGAAATGTATTCCAAAGTGGCTTGATATGGTGTACCTGAGGCTACGCTCGTCCTGCCTGGCATCCACCTTTTCCTTTGACAGGCGGGAATTCCCCTTGCTCTCCCTGCAAGCACTTGGCTTTCAATGGAAGACCTGGTGGGTCAGATGAACTGAGCTGCCAGCCCACAGGCTCCGCCGGAAGGGAGGGAGAGCCTTGGATAACAAGCAGCATCCCCAGTGTCGGTGTCAAACGCGCCCCCGCGATTTCCTAGAGCGAAGGCGGCATTCCCGCTGCTGAGCGCGTTCTTCCCGAGGCACGGCCGGGGCGCCCACAGCGGCTGCGTGAGCGCTTCGCGAAAACGCGCTGGAGCGCCAAGTTTCCCTTTCCCAGGGAAAATCCCCGCTCCCCCCACCGCCGCCACGGGCCTGCCCCGCATCCCGGCCCGGCCTCCGCCGGAGCCTCCGGAGTAACCGCGCCCGGGATTGGCTTCTCCCGGCACAGGGGCCATATTGGATATACCCAGCCCGCCGCGCGCACCATTTCATCGGCTCCGAGCCGCCCGCCCCCGCCCCACCAGGGCGGCCCCTCCCGTGGGGGCTGCGGCGGGAGGGAGAAGGTGTCTCGGGAAGGAAATTCGCACGCTCCCGGCTCCCCTCTCCGCCCCCCGCGCATCCCCGCCCCGCGCACGCCCCTTCCCGCGCCCCGTCCCCGCTCCGCCCGCCTCTTCCTCCCCTCACGCCGCTCCCTCCCTCCCTCCCTCTCCGAGCCGCCGTGTCAGCGCGCGGCGGCGGCCCCCGCGCGGGCGGCCAATCAGCGCGGGGGTGACAAATATGCAAATGCGCCCCCCAGCCCGTCCCCGCGGGTTCGCTGGGGCCGGTGGGGTCGCGGCGCGGAGCGAGTGAAACTTCGCCCCCCCCCCCCCCCCCCCCCCCCCCCCGCGCGGGGCCCCTCCCGCGCAGCGCCCGCGGGGAGGAGCGGGGAGAGGCGCGGGGACAGCGCCGAGCACCGCCCGCGCCGCCCGCCGGCCTGCGACACCGCACGGTGAGTGCCGCCCTCGCCCGCCGGCTCCCGGGGGGGGGGAGACACGGGGGGAATCCCCGCGGGGGGGAGGGGAAGCCGCCGCGCCCGCCCGCGGCCGCCCCGGCGCGGAGCTGTCACAGGCGCGGGGTATCGCCGCCTCCTGCCGGGCAGCGGCGGCGGCTCCGTAATGGCGAACCGGGCGGTGAGTACGTGCGGAGGGACGGGCAGGCCGCGGTCCAGGTGCCGGAGACACCGGACGGCCCCGCCGGCCCTGCCCGCCCCTGCTGCCGCCGGGGTCGGCGCGGCGCGGCCTGCTCGGCACCCGGGCTCTCCCCGCCGCCGCCCCCGCCCGCTTCCGCCCCTCGCCGACAC